>NW_027328742.1:10477569-10600060 GCF_048564905.1 Vicugna pacos | reverse complement strand
CACCACTGACCTCTTTCACTGACCGCACCACGCCCGCTCCCAAGAGCAGGCTGATTAAATGGCTTCAGTCTGAGGAACGTGGGAGAGCGGCGGTCGCCACCAGGCTAGGCCGTTGGGGACACGGGAGAAAATCCTCTGGCTCACCAGGGGCACCCCAGTCCCCGGACCCTGACCCCATCACTGTCCCCTGACTGCACTCCGCCTGTAGTGAGTGTGTCTGTCCGTCTGCCTGCCTGCCTGCCTGCCTGCCTGCCTGCCTGCCTGCCTGCCTGCCTATCTATCTGTTGGAGGAGGGGAGAGGCTAGTCTATGTCTGTGTGTCTCTGTGTGTCTTTGTAATGGAGGAAGAGGAGGCTAGCATGTCTCTCTCTCGGCCTCTCTCTCTCTCTGACAATCCATCCATGCAATGGAGGAGGCAGAGGAGGCTAGTGTGTTTGTCTATCTGCCTAATTGAGGAGGAGAAGGAGTGCAGTGTGTGTGTGTCTGTGTGTGTAAGTGTGTGTGTGGGTCTGTCCATTTCTGTAATTTTCTATCTAATGGAGGAGGAGGTGGAGGAAGCTAGCGTGACTTTCCGTCTGTCTGTCTGCATACGCACCTAATGAAGTAGGAGGAGGCTACTGTGTTCGTCTAAGTGTCTTTCTATTGGAGGAGGTGAGTGTGTCTGTCTCTCAGTCTGTCTGTGTGTTTCTTTACCTACTAGAGGAGGAGGCTAGTGTGTCTATCTACTTACCTACCTGATTGAGGAGGAAGAGGAGGCTGCTGTGTGTGTGTGTATCTCTCTGACAATCTATTTCATGGAGGAGGAGATTGGTGTGTCCATCTACCTACCTAACTGAGGAGTAGGAGGAGGCTTCTGTTTGTGTGTGTGTGTGTGTGTGTGTGTGTGTGTGTGTGTGTGTGTGTGTTATGGTGTGTGCCTGTCTGTCTTTGTATGTATGTATCTGTGTACCTATGTAATGGAGGAGGAGGACGAGGTTAGTGTATCTATCTGTTAATAACAAAGAAAGAGACTAGCGTGTCTGCCTATTTATATGTCTGTCTCTCTGTGTATTGGAGGAAGCCTCCCGGGACTCCATTGACCTGGAGAGACGTCAGATGCCACCCTGAGGCAGAAGAAGGCGCCCAGAGAGCTGGCTGAGGGGGACTCGGGAGGAAATCCACAGGCTTGCCTGGGCAGCTCGCGTCCTTCGCTGCTGCCCTCTCTGCAGCCGCCCCGCCCCCTACCCCAATCCCGGCCCCTGGGCGTACAGCCCCAGCATACGCAGAAATAAATTCAAAATGGCTTAGACACTTAAACGTAAGACAAGACACCACACACCTCTCGGTAGGAAACGTAGGCCAAACAGTATCCCACGTACACCTCACCCATTTTCTCCTAGGGTAGTCTCCCCAAGCAACAGAAAACTCAGCAAAAATACAAACACAAACGGGAGCAAACTGAATTCATCAGCTTTGGCACACCAAAGGAAACCAGAAGCAGAACTAAACCACGACCTACGAAACAGGAGACAATCTTTGCCAAACATGAGACTGACTAGGGGTTCATTTCCACCATATCCAAACAGCTCATCCGACTCAACGGACAGAAGACGACCCAATCCAAAAATGGGCAGAAGACGACCTCAGGAAGCAATTCTCCAGCGAAGACCCACCAGCGACCAATGAGAGGCACATGACAAAACAGGCTCAAGGTTGCTAATTATCCGAGGAATACAAGGCAAAAGTACAATGAGGTGGCATCGCACCCCAGTTAGAGTGGCCATCATTCCAAAGCCCACACAGGATCAAGGCTACAGAGGCTGTGGAGAAAAGGGATCCCTCCTACACTGTCGGTGGGAATATCGTTCGGTGCAGCCACTGTGCAAAACAGGAGGGAGAGTCCTCAAAAGACGGAAAATACACTGGTCAGAAGCTTTGGATCTCGGGGGCAGGCTAACAAGCTCCCAAAGGCCCGGCCTCGCCCCTGCTTCTGCCCCAGCTCGCCTGTGCCCCACAGGGTCCGGGGCGGCCTCCACTCCCAGGGCAGGGCCACCCGCGCGGGAAGGCCTCGCAAGGCCTGAGGGCCAGTCTCGGCTGGCCCGGGGCCGTCCAGCGCCCTCCCATCTCCCGGGGCTGCTCCCACTTTGCCAAAGCCGCCTGTGAGCGGCGGCCAAGAAAGCCGCGCGGTTCAGCCAGTACTAAGGAGGGGGAGGAAGGCACCCCAACCAGGCCGGGGGACCCCGGGACCCGCCTCACGGTCCCAACCTGGACGCGCGGCCTGGACCCCACCGACGCACCCCTCCCCCCACCCCCGGGCGCCTCCCCAACTGCACAGCCCAGGCCTCACCCGCCGACTCCCCGACCTGCGCGCCCCCACCAGCGCCCCCTTACCTGGCTCGCGACGGCAGCAGAGGCGACAGCAAGCGGCGGGAGGCCGAGACCCCAGGCAGCCTTCCTCCTCCGGGAGCTGGTCCAGGAGCACCCAGCTCCCGCCCAGCTTCCTCACGTTCTGGGCGCGCCCCAGCGCCCTGGCGTCCCGGCGCCCGTGCGCGCGCGCGCACGAGCAGCTTTCAGCGCCCCTCCCCCTCCCGCCCGCCCGCCTGACAGCAGCATGGAGGCTTGGCTGCCACTCCAGCAGTAGGGATGCTGCGAGTGGGGCCGGGCGGTGGGCCGGTGGAGCTTCGGGCGGTGGGGCGGTGGGGCGGTGGGGCGGTGGGGCGAGCCCAGCCCGCGGCCAGGGCTGGCCGGGTCCCCAACACCAACGCGGCCCCCCACGCCCTCCTCCAGGGTCCCGGCCCCCAAGTAGGACCACCACGGGCCCAGGGCCAGGCCTCACCCCACCAGCCCCACTACCACTGCTCGCCGACCCCCCACCCAGTCCATGCCTCCCCACCCCCTGCCACGCCCGGTCCCCGATCCACTGCACCCCCGAGACAAAGCTGCTTCTCCTCACACCCAAATCCCGCCCCAGGTCTGCGCCCCACTCGGTCCTAAGCTACAGCCCCTGTAAACCGCGCTCACCCCTCGGGCCTCACCCCAGGTCCCCCCACCGTCCGCAGATACTCCCCTAACCCTTCACCTAGGAATGAGCCCCCACCCTTCAGCCGGGTCACTTCCGCTCCCAGCAACCCCTCCCCCTCACCCTGTCCGCCCTCATCGCCAGATCGCCGCACACCCGGAGTGCACCCCGACCCCAGATGACCCCCTCAGCCCTCTCCTCGCGAGAGCCGGGCGCTCCGGGCTCCGATCACCACGGCGACAGCCGCTAGACAGGGATGCCCCGGGCCCACGGCAGGCACGCAGTCCTGGCTCCCAGGGGCGCGGCCCCGGCGGCCGGGTGGGCGGGGCTTGAGGCCATTCCAATTCCCTGCCCCACCGCCACGCCCCCATCCCACCCCGAAGCCCAATGCCTCCTCAGAGCCCATGGGATGGGTGGTCCCGAGCTGCACACCGCTCGCCAGTGGGCCTTGGCTGCTTGATGCTGGTGCGGGGAGGGAGGGTGCAGCCTTAGCCCGGCCCTCGGCCCCCGGGATGGACAGCGGGCAGCAGTGGCAGTGGCAGTGGTAGTGGGGGTGGCGGCGTCGGCGGCGAGGGCGGGACAGGGCGGCTGTCCTGGGAGAGCAAGTCCACTTGCTCCCACTTCCCCCGCCGCCTGGCCTCTGCTGCCAGAGCTTCCTGGAAGGAGTTTCCCCCTGTCAGCCTGCCCCTGGGAGGCAGGCCGGCTATGGCCAGGGGGGCGGGGCGGCGGCAGTGGCAGCAGCAGAGCTGGAGATGGCAGGATTGGGGCTGACCCATACTACTAGCCAGGTACTTGCTCCCATTGCCCGCTGTCTCTGTCGCTGTCGCTGTCGCTGTCGCTGTCTCTGTCTCTGTCCCTGTCGCTGCCCCCGCCCCTGCACATTGACTGCACCACGCCCACCTCTCAGGAGCAGGATCACCTGAGGACAAGCCTCCAGGGACCCTGGGGCAGCAGAGACCGCCCCCAGAGCAGGCTGAGGGGGACACGCGAGGAAATGCACAGGATTGCCTTGGCAGCCCCCGCCCCACGCTGCCGCCCGCCCTCTCTGCAGCCGCCCCAGACCCCGCCACCACCACTGCCCCCTGAGCACACCGCGCCAGCATCCCGGAAGCCGGACAACACGGACATGTGCACCCAGTCAACCTGGCGTAGCACAGGGCGCCCCCTGAGCAAGCTGAGGAGTCACGAGAGGAAATCCACAGGCTTACCTGGGCAGCCCTCGCCACCGCTGCTGACCCCTCTGCAGCCTCCCCTTCCCCGCCCCGGGCCACCATCCCCTCAGCGCACCGCGCCTGCCTCCGGGGAGGCATCCAACACGTAGATGTGCAGCTAGTGAACCTGGGGTACCAGAGTCCGACCCCAGGCCAGGCCAAGGGATCATGGGAGCAAACACTCGGGCTTCTAGGGCAGCCCCGCCTCCTCTCTGCAGCCCCTGACCGAACCGCCCCAGCCTCCCATGACCTGGCTGACAAGGAGACTTCAATCCCGCAAACCTGGGGTGGCAGAGGCTGTCCCCAGGCCAAGGAGAGGGGGAGATGGGAGGAAACTTACCAACTCGCCAGGGCAGCCCCCTTAGCCGCAGTGCCTCCGGCCCCTCCACCACTGACCTCTTTCACTGACCGCACCACGCCCGCTCCCAAGAGCAGGCTGATTAAATGGCTTCAGTCTGAGGAACGTGGGAGAGCGGCGGTCGCCACCAGGCTAGGCCGTTGGGGACACGGGAGAAAATCCTCTGGCTCACCAGGGGCACCCCAGTCCCCGGACCCTGACCCCATCACTGTCCCCTGACTGCACTCCGCCTGTAGTGAGTGTGTCTGTCCGTCTGCCTGCCTGCCTGCCTGCCTGCCTGCCTGCCTGCCTGCCTGCCTGCCTGCCTATCTATCTGTTGGAGGAGGGGAGAGGCTAGTCTATGTCTGTGTGTCTCTGTGTGTCTTTGTAATGGAGGAAGAGGAGGCTAGCATGTCTCTCTCTCGGCCTCTCTCTCTCTCTGACAATCCATCCATGCAATGGAGGAGGCAGAGGAGGCTAGTGTGTTTGTCTATCTGCCTAATTGAGGAGGAGAAGGAGTGTAGTGTGTGTGTGTCTGTGTGTGTAAGTGTGTGTGTGGGTCTGTCCATTTCTGTAATTTTCTATCTAATGGAGGAGGAGGTGGAGGAAGCTAGCGTGACTTTCCGTCTGTCTGTCTGCATACGCACCTAATGAAGTAGGAGGAGGCTACTGTGTTCGTCTAAGTGTCTTTCTATTGGAGGAGGTGAGTGTGTCTGTCTCTCAGTCTGTCTGTGTGTTTCTTTACCTACTAGAGGAGGAGGCTAGTGTGTCTATCTACTTACCTACCTGATTGAGGAGGAAGAGGAGGCTGCTGTGTGTGTGTGTATCTCTCTGACAATCTATTTCATGGAGGAGGAGATTGGTGTGTCCATCTACCTACCTAACTGAGGAGTAGGAGGAGGCTTCTGTTTGTGTGTGTGTGTGTGTGTGTGTGTGTGTGTGTGTTATGGTGTGTGCCTGTCTGTCTTTGTATGTATGTATCTGTGTACCTATGTAATGGAGGAGGAGGACGAGGTTAGTGTATCTATCTGTTAATAACAAAGAAAGAGACTAGCGTGTCTGCCTATTTATATGTCTGTCTCTCTGTGTATTGGAGGAAGCCTCCCGGGACTCCATTGACCTGGAGAGACGTCAGATGCCACCCTGAGGCAGAAGAAGGCGCCCAGAGAGCTGGCTGAGGGGGACTCGGGAGGAAATCCACAGGCTTGCCTGGGCAGCTCGCGTCCTTCGCTGCTGCCCTCTCTGCAGCCGCCCCGCCCCCTACCCCAATCCCGGCCCCTGGGCGTACAGCCCCAGCATACGCAGAAATAAATTCAAAATGGCTTAGACACTTAAACGTAAGACAAGACACCACACACCTCTCGGTAGGAAACGTAGGCCAAACAGTATCCCACGTACACCTCACCCATTTTCTCCTAGGGTAGTCTCCCCAAGCAACAGAAAACTCAGCAAAAATACAAACACAAACGGGAGCAAACTGAATTCATCAGCTTTGGCACACCAAAGGAAACCAGAAGCAGAACTAAACCACGACCTACGAAACAGGAGACAATCTTTGCCAAACATGAGACTGACTAGGGGTTCATTTCCACCATATCCAAACAGCTCATCCGACTCAACGGACAGAAGACGACCCAATCCAAAAATGGGCAGAAGACGACCTCAGGAAGCAATTCTCCAGCGAAGACCCACCAGCGACCAATGAGAGGCACATGACAAAACAGGCTCAAGGTTGCTAATTATCCGAGGAATACAAGGCAAAAGTACAATGAGGTGGCATCGCACCCCAGTTAGAGTGGCCATCATTCCAAAGCCCACACAGGATCAAGGCTACAGAGGCTGTGGAGAAAAGGGATCCCTCCTACACTGTCGGTGGGAATATCGTTCGGTGCAGCCACTGTGCAAAACAGGAGGGAGAGTCCTCAAAAGACGGAAAATACACTGGTCAGAAGCTTTGGATCTCGGGGGCAGGCTAACAAGCTCCCAAAGGCCCGGCCTCGCCCCTGCTTCTGCCCCAGCTCGCCTGTGCCCCACAGGGTCCGGGGCGGCCTCCACTCCCAGGGCAGGGCCACCCGCGCGGGAAGGCCTCGCAAGGCCTGAGGGCCAGTCTCGGCTGGCCCGGGGCCGTCCAGCGCCCTCCCATCTCCCGGGGCTGCTCCCACTTTGCCAAAGCCGCCTGTGAGCGGCGGCCAAGAAAGCCGCGCGGTTCAGCCAGTACTAAGGAGGGGGAGGAAGGCACCCCAACCAGGCCGGGGGACCCCGGGACCCGCCTCACGGTCCCAACCTGGACGCGCGGCCTGGACCCCACCGACGCACCCCTCCCCCCACCCCCGGGCGCCTCCCCAACTGCACAGCCCAGGCCTCACCCGCCGACTCCCCGACCTGCGCGCCCCCACCAGCGCCCCCTTACCTGGCTCGCGACGGCAGCAGAGGCGACAGCAAGCGGCGGGAGGCCGAGACCCCAGGCAGCCTTCCTCCTCCGGGAGCTGGTCCAGGAGCACCCAGCTCCCGCCCAGCTTCCTCACGTTCTGGGCGCGCCCCAGCGCCCTGGCGTCCCGGCGCCCGTGCGCGCGCGCGCGCACGAGCAGCTTTCAGCGCCCCTCCCCCTCCCGCCCGCCCGCCTGACAGCAGCATGGAGGCTTGGCTGCGACTCCAGCAGTAGGGATGCTGCGAGTGGGGCCGGGCGGTGGGCCGGTGGAGCTTCGGGCGGTGGGGCGGTGGGGCGGTGGGGCGGTGGGGCGGTGGGGCGAGCCCAGCCCGCGGCCAGGGCTGGCCGGGTCCCCAACACCAACGCGGCCCCCCACGCCCTCCTCCAGGGTCCCGGCCCCCAAGTAGGACCACCACGGGCCCAGGGCCAGGCCTCACCCCACCAGCCCCACTACCACTGCTCGCCGACCCCCCACCCAGTCCATGCCTCCCCACCCCCTGCCACGCCCGGTCCCCGATCCACTGCACCCCCGAGACAAAGCTGCTTCTCCTCACACCCAAATCCCGCCCCAGGTCTGCGCCCCACTCGGTCCTAAGCTACAGCCCCTGTAAACCGCGCTCACCCCTCGGGCCTCACCCCAGGTCCCCCCACCGTCCGCAGATACTCCCCTAACCCTTCACCTAGGAATGAGCCCCCACCCTTCAGCCGGGTCACTTCCGCTCCCAGCAACCCCTCCCCCTCACCCTGTCCGCCCTCATCGCCAGATCGCCGCACACCCGGAGTGCACCCCGACCCCAGATGACCCCCTCAGCCCTCTCCTCGCGAGAGCCGGGCGCTCCGGGCTCCGATCACCACGGCGACAGCCGCTAGACAGGGATGCCCCGGGCCCACGGCAGGCACGCAGTCCTGGCTCCCAGGGGCGCGGCCCCGGCGGCCGGGTGGGCGGGGCTTGAGGCCATTCCAATTCCCTGCCCCACCGCCACGCCCCCATCCCACCCCGAAGCCCAATGCCTCCTCAGAGCCCATGGGATGGGTGGTCCCGAGCTGCACACCGCTCGCCAGTGGGCCTTGGCTGCTTGATGCTGGTGCGGGGAGGGAGGGTGCAGCCTTAGCCCGGCCCTCGGCCCCCGGGATGGACAGCGGGCAGCAGTGGCAGTGGCAGTGGTAGTGGGGGTGGCGGCGTCGGCGGCGAGGGCGGGACAGGGCGGCTGTCCTGGGAGAGCAAGTCCACTTGCTCCCACTTCCCCCGCCGCCTGGCCTCTGCTGCCAGAGCTTCCTGGAAGGAGTTTCCCCCTGTCAGCCTGCCCCTGGGAGGCAGGCCGGCTATGGCCAGGGGGGCGGGGCGGCGGCAGTGGCAGCAGCAGAGCTGGAGATGGCAGGATTGGGGCTGACCCATACTACTAGCCAGGTACTTGCTCCCATTGCCCGCTGTCTCTGTCGCTGTCGCTGTCGCTGTCGCTGTCTCTGTCTCTGTCCCTGTCGCTGCCCCCGCCCCTGCACATTGACTGCACCACGCCCACCTCTCAGGAGCAGGATCACCTGAGGACAAGCCTCCAGGGACCCTGGGGCAGCAGAGACCGCCCCCAGAGCAGGCTGAGGGGGACACGCGAGGAAATGCACAGGATTGCCTTGGCAGCCCCCGCCCCACGCTGCCGCCCGCCCTCTCTGCAGCCGCCCCAGACCCCGCCACCACCACTGCCCCCTGAGCACACCGCGCCAGCATCCCGGAAGCCGGACAACACGGACATGTGCACCCAGTCAACCTGGCGTAGCACAGGGCGCCCCCTGAGCAAGCTGAGGAGTCACGAGAGGAAATCCACAGGCTTACCTGGGCAGCCCTCGCCACCGCTGCTGACCCCTCTGCAGCCTCCCCTTCCCCGCCCCGGGCCACCATCCCCTCAGCGCACCGCGCCTGCCTCCGGGGAGGCATCCAACACGTAGATGTGCAGCTAGTGAACCTGGGGTACCAGAGTCCGACCCCAGGCCAGGCCAAGGGATCATGGGAGCAAACACTCGGGCTTCTAGGGCAGCCCCGCCTCCTCTCTGCAGCCCCTGACCGAACCGCCCCAGCCTCCCATGACCTGGCTGACAAGGAGACTTCAATCCCGCAAACCTGGGGTGGCAGAGGCTGTCCCCAGGCCAAGGAGAGGGGGAGATGGGAGGAAACTTACCAACTCGCCAGGGCAGCCCCCTTAGCCGCAGTGCCTCCGGCCCCTCCACCACTGACCTCTTTCACTGACCGCACCACGCCCGCTCCCAAGAGCAGGCTGATTAAATGGCTTCAGTCTGAGGAACGTGGGAGAGCGGCGGTCGCCACCAGGCTAGGCCGTTGGGGACACGGGAGAAAATCCTCTGGCTCACCAGGGGCACCCCAGTCCCCGGACCCTGACCCCATCACTGTCCCCTGACTGCACTCCGCCTGTAGTGAGTGTGTCTGTCCGTCTGCCTGCCTGCCTGCCTGCCTGCCTGCCTGCCTGCCTGCCTGCCTGCCTGCCTATCTATCTGTTGGAGGAGGGGAGAGGCTAGTCTATGTCTGTGTGTCTCTGTGTGTCTTTGTAATGGAGGAAGAGGAGGCTAGCATGTCTCTCTCTCGGCCTCTCTCTCTCTCTGACAATCCATCCATGCAATGGAGGAGGCAGAGGAGGCTAGTGTGTTTGTCTATCTGCCTAATTGAGGAGGAGAAGGAGTGTAGTGTGTGTGTGTCTGTGTGTGTAAGTGTGTGTGTGGGTCTGTCCATTTCTGTAATTTTCTATCTAATGGAGGAGGAGGTGGAGGAAGCTAGCGTGACTTTCCGTCTGTCTGTCTGCATACGCACCTAATGAAGTAGGAGGAGGCTACTGTGTTCGTCTAAGTGTCTTTCTATTGGAGGAGGTGAGTGTGTCTGTCTCTCAGTCTGTCTGTGTGTTTCTTTACCTACTAGAGGAGGAGGCTAGTGTGTCTATCTACTTACCTACCTGATTGAGGAGGAAGAGGAGGCTGCTGTGTGTGTGTGTATCTCTCTGACAATCTATTTCATGGAGGAGGAGATTGGTGTGTCCATCTACCTACCTAACTGAGGAGTAGGAGGAGGCTTCTGTTTGTGTGTGTGTGTGTGTGTGTGTGTGTGTGTGTGTGTGTGTGTTATGGTGTGTGCCTGTCTGTCTTTGTATCTATGTATCTGTGTACCTATGTAATGGAGGAGGAGGACGAGGTTAGTGTATCCATCTGTTAATAACAAAGAAAGAGACTAGCGTGTCTGCCTATTTATATGTCTGTCTCTCTGTGTATTGGAGGAAGCCTCCCGGGACTCCATTGACCTGGAGAGACGTCAGATGCCACCCTGAGGCAGAAGAAGGCGCCCAGAGAGCTGGCTGAGGGGGACTCGGGAGGAAATCCACAGGCTTGCCTGGGCAGCTCGCGTCCTTCGCTGCTGCCCTCTCTGCAGCCGCCCCGCCCCCTACCCCAATCCCGGCCCCTGGGCGTACAGCCCCAGCATACGCAGAAATAAATTCAAAATGGCTTAGACACTTAAACGTAAGACAAGACACCACACACCTCTCGGTAGGAAACGTAGGCCAAACAGTATCCCACGTACACCTCACCCATTTTCTCCTAGGGTAGTCTCCCCAAGCAACAGAAAACTCAGCAAAAATACAAACACAAACGGGAGCAAACTGAATTCATCAGCTTTGGCACACCAAAGGAAACCAGAAGCAGAACTAAACCACGACCTACGAAACAGGAGACAATCTTTGCCAAACATGAGACTGACTAGGGGTTCATTTCCACCATATCCAAACAGCTCATCCGACTCAACGGACAGAAGACGACCCAATCCAAAAATGGGCAGAAGACGACCTCAGGAAGCAATTCTCCAGCGAAGACCCACCAGCGACCAATGAGAGGCACATGACAAAACAGGCTCAAGGTTGCTAATTATCCGAGGAATACAAGGCAAAAGTACAATGAGGTGGCATCGCACCCCAGTTAGAGTGGCCATCATTCCAAAGCCCACACAGGATCAAGGCTACAGAGGCTGTGGAGAAAAGGGATCCCTCCTACACTGTCGGTGGGAATATCGTTCGGTGCAGCCACTGTGCAAAACAGGAGGGAGAGTCCTCAAAAGACGGAAAATACACTGGTCAGAAGCTTTGGATCTCGGGGGCAGGCTAACAAGCTCCCAAAGGCCCGGCCTCGCCCCTGCTTCTGCCCCAGCTCGCCTGTGCCCCACAGGGTCCGGGGCGGCCTCCACTCCCAGGGCAGGGCCACCCGCGCGGGAAGGCCTCGCAAGGCCTGAGGGCCAGTCTCGGCTGGCCCGGGGCCGTCCAGCGCCCTCCCATCTCCCGGGGCTGCTCCCACTTTGCCAAAGCCGCCTGTGAGCGGCGGCCAAGAAAGCCGCGCGGTTCAGCCAGTACTAAGGAGGGGGAGGAAGGCACCCCAACCAGGCCGGGGGACCCCGGGACCCGCCTCACGGTCCCAACCTGGACGCGCGGCCTGGACCCCACCGACGCACCCCTCCCCCCACCCCCGGGCGCCTCCCCAACTGCACAGCCCAGGCCTCACCCGCCGACTCCCCGACCTGCGCGCCCCCACCAGCGCCCCCTTACCTGGCTCGCGACGGCAGCAGAGGCGACAGCAAGCGGCGGGAGGCCGAGACCCCAGGCAGCCTTCCTCCTCCGGGAGCTGGTCCAGGAGCACCCAGCTCCCGCCCAGCTTCCTCACGTTCTGGGCGCGCCCCAGCGCCCTGGCGTCCCGGCGCCCGTGCGCGCGCGCGCGCACGAGCAGCTTTCAGCGCCCCTCCCCCTCCCGCCCGCCCGCCTGACAGCAGCATGGAGGCTTGGCTGCGACTCCAGCAGTAGGGATGCTGCGAGTGGGGCCGGGCGGTGGGCCGGTGGAGCTTCGGGCGGTGGGGCGGTGGGGCGGTGGGGCGGTGGGGCGGTGGGGCGAGCCCAGCCCGCGGCCAGGGCTGGCCGGGTCCCCAACACCAACGCGGCCCCCCACGCCCTCCTCCAGGGTCCCGGCCCCCAAGTAGGACCACCACGGGCCCAGGGCCAGGCCTCACCCCACCAGCCCCACTACCACTGCTCGCCGACCCCCCACCCAGTCCATGCCTCCCCACCCCCTGCCACGCCCGGTCCCCGATCCACTGCACCCCCGAGACAAAGCTGCTTCTCCTCACACCCAAATCCCGCCCCAGGTCTGCGCCCCACTCGGTCCTAAGCTACAGCCCCTGTAAACCGCGCTCACCCCTCGGGCCTCACCCCAGGTCCCCCCACCGTCCGCAGATACTCCCCTAACCCTTCACCTAGGAATGAGCCCCCACCCTTCAGCCGGGTCACTTCCGCTCCCAGCAACCCCTCCCCCTCACCCTGTCCGCCCTCATCGCCAGATCGCCGCACACCCGGAGTGCACCCCGACCCCAGATGACCCCCTCAGCCCTCTCCTCGCGAGAGCCGGGCGCTCCGGGCTCCGATCACCACGGCGACAGCCGCTAGACAGGGATGCCCCGGGCCCACGGCAGGCACGCAGTCCTGGCTCCCAGGGGCGCGGCCCCGGCGGCCGGGTGGGCGGGGCTTGAGGCCATTCCAATTCCCTGCCCCACCGCCACGCCCCCATCCCACCCCGAAGCCCAATGCCTCCTCAGAGCCCATGGGATGGGTGGTCCCGAGCTGCACACCGCTCGCCAGTGGGCCTTGGCTGCTTGATGCTGGTGCGGGGAGGGAGGGTGCAGCCTTAGCCCGGCCCTCGGCCCCCGGGATGGACAGCGGGCAGCAGTGGCAGTGGCAGTGGTAGTGGGGGTGGCGGCGTCGGCGGCGAGGGCGGGACAGGGCGGCTGTCCTGGGAGAGCAAGTCCACTTGCTCCCACTTCCCCCGCCGCCTGGCCTCTGCTGCCAGAGCTTCCTGGAAGGAGTTTCCCCCTGTCAGCCTGCCCCTGGGAGGCAGGCCGGCTATGGCCAGGGGGGCGGGGCGGCGGCAGTGGCAGCAGCAGAGCTGGAGATGGCAGGATTGGGGCTGACCCATACTACTAGCCAGGTACTTGCTCCCATTGCCCGCTGTCTCTGTCGCTGTCGCTGTCGCTGTCGCTGTCGCTGTCTCTGTCTCTGTCCCTGTCGCTGCCCCCGCCCCTGCACATTGACTGCACCACGCCCACCTCTCAGGAGCAGGATCACCTGAGGACAAGCCTCCAGGGACCCTGGGGCAGCAGAGACCGCCCCCAGAGCAGGCTGAGGGGGACACGCGAGGAAATGCACAGGATTGCCTTGGCAGCCCCCGCCCCACGCTGCCGCCCGCCCTCTCTGCAGCCGCCCCAGACCCCGCCACCACCACTGCCCCCTGAGCACACCGCGCCAGCATCCCGGAAGCCGGACAACACGGACATGTGCACCCAGTCAACCTGGCGTAGCACAGGGCGCCCCCTGAGCAAGCTGAGGAGTCACGAGAGGAAATCCACAGGCTTACCTGGGCAGCCCTCGCCACCGCTGCTGACCCCTCTGCAGCCTCCCCTTCCCCGCCCCGGGCCACCATCCCCTCAGCGCACCGCGCCTGCCTCCGGGGAGGCATCCAACACGTAGATGTGCAGCTAGTGAACCTGGGGTACCAGAGTCCGACCCCAGGCCAGGCCAAGGGATCATGGGAGCAAACACTCGGGCTTCTAGGGCAGCCCCGCCTCCTCTCTGCAGCCCCTGACCGAACCGCCCCAGCCTCCCATGACCTGGCTGACAAGGAGACTTCAATCCCGCAAACCTGGGGTGGCAGAGGCTGTCCCCAGGCCAAGGAGAGGGGGAGATGGGAGGAAACTTACCAACTCGCCAGGGCAGCCCCCTTAGCCGCAGTGCCTCCGGCCCCTCCACCACTGACCTCTTTCACTGACCGCACCACGCCCGCTCCCAAGAGCAGGCTGATTTAATGGCTTCAGTCTGAGGAACGTGGGAGAGCGGCGGTCGCCACCAGGCTAGGCCGTTGGGGACACGGGAGAAAATCCTCTGGCTCACCAGGGGCACCCCAGTCCCCGGACCCTGACCCCATCACTGTCCCCTGACTGCACTCCGCCTGTAGTGAGTGTGTCTGTCCGTCTGCCTGCCTGCCTGCCTGCCTGCCTGCCTGCCTGCCTGCCTGCCTGCCTGCCTATCTATCTGTTGGAGGAGGGGAGAGGCTAGTCTATGTCTGTGTGTCTCTGTGTGTCTTTGTAATGGAGGAAGAGGAGGCTAGCATGTCTCTCTCTCGGCCTCTCTCTCTCTCTGACAATCCATCCATGCAATGGAGGAGGCAGAGGAGGCTAGTGTGTTTGTCTATCTGCCTAATTGAGGAGGAGAAGGAGTGTAGTGTGTGTGTGTCTGTGTGTGTAAGTGTGTGTGTGGGTCTGTCCATTTCTGTAATTTTCTATCTAATGGAGGAGGAGGTGGAGGAAGCTAGCGTGACTTTCCGTCTGTCTGTCTGCATACGCACCTAATGAAGTAGGAGGAGGCTACTGTGTTCGTCTAAGTGTCTTTCTATTGGAGGAGGTGAGTGTGTCTGTCTCTCAGTCTGTCTGTGTGTTTCTTTACCTACTAGAGGAGGAGGCTAGTGTGTCTATCTACTTACCTACCTGATTGAGGAGGAAGAGGAGGCTGCTGTGTGTGTGTGTATCTCTCTGACAATCTATTTCATGGAGGAGGAGATTGGTGTGTCCATCTACCTACCTAACTGAGGAGTAGGAGGAGGCTTCTGTTTGTGTGTGTGTGTGTGTGTGTGTGTGTGTGTGTGTGTGTTATGGTGTGTGCCTGTCTGTCTTTGTATCTATGTATCTGTGTACCTATGTAATGGAGGAGGAGGACGAGGTTAGTGTATCCATCTGTTAATAACAAAGAAAGAGACTAGCGTGTCTGCCTGTTTATATGTCTGTCTCTCTGTGTATTGGAGGAAGCCTCCCGGGACTCCATTGACCTGGAGAGACGTCAGATGCCACCCTGAGGCAGAAGAAGGCGCCCAGAGAGCTGGCTGAGGGGGACTCGGGAGGAAATCCACAGGCTTGCCTGGGCAGCTCGCGTCCTTCGCTGCTGCCCTCTCTGCAGCCGCCCCGCCCCCTACCCCAATCCCGGCCCCTGGGCGTACAGCCCCAGCATACGCAGAAATAAATTCAAAATGGCTTAGACACTTAAACGTAAGACAAGACACCACACACCTCTCGGTAGGAAACGTAGGCCAAACAGTATCCCACGTACACCTCACCCATTTTCTCCTAGGGTAGTCTCCCCAAGCAACAGAAAACTCAGCAAAAATACAAACACAAACGGGAGCAAACTGAATTCATCAGCTTTGGCACACCAAAGGAAACCAGAAGCAGAACTAAACCACGACCTACGAAACAGGAGACAATCTTTGCCAAACATGAGACTGACTAGGGGTTCATTTCCACCATATCCAAACAGCTCATCCGACTCAACGGACAGAAGACGACCCAATCCAAAAATGGGCAGAAGACGACCTCAGGAAGCAATTCTCCAGCGAAGACCCACCAGCGACCAATGAGAGGCACATGACAAAACAGGCTCAAGGTTGCTAATTATCCGAGGAATACAAGGCAAAAGTACAATGAGGTGGCATCGCACCCCAGTTAGAGTGGCCATCATTCCAAAGCCCACACAGGATCAAGGCTACAGAGGCTGTGGAGAAAAGGGATCCCTCCTACACTGTCGGTGGGAATATCGTTCGGTGCAGCCACTGTGCAAAACAGGAGGGAGAGTCCTCAAAAGACGGAAAATACACTGGTCAGAAGCTTTGGATCTCGGGGGCAGGCTAACAAGCTCCCAAAGGCCCGGCCTCGCCCCTGCTTCTGCCCCAGCTCGCCTGTGCCCCACAGGGTCCGGGGCGGCCTCCACTCCCAGGGCAGGGCCACCCGCGCGGGAAGGCCTCGCAAGGCCTGAGGGCCAGTCTCGGCTGGCCCGGGGCCGTCCAGCGCCCTCCCATCTCCCGGGGCTGCTCCCACTTTGCCAAAGCCGCCTGTGAGCGGCGGCCAAGAAAGCCGCGCGGTTCAGCCAGTACTAAGGAGGGGGAGGAAGGCACCCCGACCAGGCCGGGGGACCCCGGGACCCGCCTCACGGTCCCAACCTGGACGCGCGGCCTGGACCCCACCGACGCACCCCTCCCCCCACCCCCGGGCGCCTCCCCAACTGCACAGCCCAGGCCTCACCCGCCGACTCCCCGACCTGCGCGCCCCCACCAGCGCCCCCTTACCTGGCTCGCGACGGCAGCAGAGGCGACAGCAAGCGGCGGGAGGCCGAGACCCCAGGCAGCCTTCCTCCTCCGGGAGCTGGTCCAGGAGCACCCAGCTCCCGCCCAGCTTCCTCACGTTCTGGGCGCGCCCCAGCGCCCTGGCGTCCCGGCGCCCGTGCGCGCGCGCGCACGAGCAGCTTTCAGCGCCCCTCCCCCTCCCGCCCGCCCGCCTGACAGCAGCATGGAGGCTTGGCTGCCACTCCAGCAGTAGGGATGCTGCGAGTGGGGCCGGGCGGTGGGCCGGTGGAGCTTCGGGCGGTGGGGCGGTGGGGCGGTGGGGCGGTGGGGCGAGCCCAGCCCGCGGCCAGGGCTGGCCGGGTCCCCAACACCAACGCGGCCCCCCACGCCCTCCTCCAGGGTCCCGGCCCCCAAGTAGGACCACCACGGGCCCAGGGCCAGGCCTCACCCCACCAGCCCCACTACCACTGCTCGCCGACCCCCCACCCAGTCCATGCCTCCCCACCCCCTGCCACGCCCGGTCCCCGATCCACTGCACCCCCGAGACAAAGCTGCTTCTCCTCACACCCAAATCCCGCCCCAGGTCTGCGCCCCACTCGGTCCTAAGCTACAGCCCCTGTAAACCGCGCTCACCCCTCGGGCCTCACCCCAGGTCCCCCCACCGTCCGCAGATACTCCCCTAACCCTTCACCTAGGAATGAGCCCCCACCCTTCAGCCGGGTCACTTCCGCTCCCAGCAACCCCTCCCCCTCACCCTGTCCGCCCTCATCGCCAGATCGCCGCACACCCGGAGTGCACCCCGACCCCAGATGACCCCCTCAGCCCTCTCCTCGCGAGAGCCGGGCGCTCCGGGCTCCGATCACCACGGCGACAGCCGCTAGACAGGGATGCCCCGGGCCCACGGCAGGCACGCAGTCCTGGCTCCCAGGGGCGCGGCCCCGGCGGCCGGGTGGGCGGGGCTTGAGGCCATTCCAATTCCCTGCCCCACCGCCACGCCCCCATCCCACCCCGAAGCCCAATGCCTCCTCAGAGCCCATGGGATGGGTGGTCCCGAGCTGCACACCGCTCGCCAGTGGGCCTTGGCTGCTTGATGCTGGTGCGGGGAGGGAGGGTGCAGCCTTAGCCCGGCCCTCGGCCCCCGGGATGGACAGCGGGCAGCAGTGGCAGTGGCAGTGGTAGTGGGGGTGGCGGCGTCGGCGGCGAGGGCGGGACAGGGCGGCTGTCCTGGGAGAGCAAGTCCACTTGCTCCCACTTCCCCCGCCGCCTGGCCTCTGCTGCCAGAGCTTCCTGGAAGGAGTTTCCCCCTGTCAGCCTGCCCCTGGGAGGCAGGCCGGCTATGGCCAGGGGGGCGGGGCGGCGGCAGTGGCAGCAGCAGAGCTGGAGATGGCAGGATTGGGGCTGACCCATACTACTAGCCAGGTACTTGCTCCCATTGCCCGCTGTCTCTGTCGCTGTCGCTGTCGCTGTCGCTGTCTCTGTCTCTGTCCCTGTCGCTGCCCCCGCCCCTGCACATTGACTGCACCACGCCCACCTCTCAGGAGCAGGATCACCTGAGGACAAGCCTCCAGGGACCCTGGGGCAGCAGAGACCGCCCCCAGAGCAGGCTGAGGGGGACACGCGAGGAAATGCACAGGATTGCCTTGGCAGCCCCCGCCCCACGCTGCCGCCCGCCCTCTCTGCAGCCGCCCCAGACCCCGCCACCACCACTGCCCCCTGAGCACACCGCGCCAGCATCCCGGAAGCCGGACAACACGGACATGTGCACCCAGTCAACCTGGCGTAGCACAGGGCGCCCCCTGAGCAAGCTGAGGAGTCACGAGAGGAAATCCACAGGCTTACCTGGGCAGCCCTCGCCACCGCTGCTGACCCCTCTGCAGCCTCCCCTTCCCCGCCCCGGGCCACCATCCCCTCAGCGCACCGCGCCTGCCTCCGGGGAGGCATCCAACACGTAGATGTGCAGCTAGTGAACCTGGGGTACCAGAGTCCGACCCCAGGCCAGGCCAAGGGATCATGGGAGCAAACACTCGGGCTTCTAGGGCAGCCCCGCCTCCTCTCTGCAGCCCCTGACCGAACCGCCCCAGCCTCCCATGACCTGGCTGACAAGGAGACTTCAATCCCGCAAACCTGGGGTGGCAGAGGCTGTCCCCAGGCCAAGGAGAGGGGGAGATGGGAGGAAACTTACCAACTCGCCAGGGCAGCCCCCTTAGCCGCAGTGCCTCCGGCCCCTCCACCACTGACCTCTTTCACTGACCGCACCACGCCCGCTCCCAAGAGCAGGCTGATTTAATGGCTTCAGTCTGAGGAACGTGGGAGAGCGGCGGTCGCCACCAGGCTAGGCCGTTGGGGACACGGGAGAAAATCCTCTGGCTCACCAGGGGCACCCCAGTCCCCGGACCCTGACCCCATCACTGTCCCCTGACTGCACTCCGCCTGTAGTGAGTGTGTCTGTCCGTCTGCCTGCCTGCCTGCCTGCCTGCCTGCCTGCCTGCCTATCTATCTGTTGGAGGAGGGGAGAGGCTAGTCTATGTCTGTGTGTCTCTGTGTGTCTTTGTAATGGAGGAAGAGGAGGCTAGCATGTCTCTCTCTCGGCCTCTCTCTCTCTCTGACAATCCATCCATGCAATGGAGGAGGCAGAGGAGGCTAGTGTGTTTGTCTATCTGCCTAATTGAGGAGGAGAAGGAGTGTAGTGTGTGTGTGTCTGTGTGTGTAAGTGTGTGTGTGGGTCTGTCCATTTCTGTAATTTTCTATCTAATGGAGGAGGAGGTGGAGGAAGCTAGCGTGACTTTCCGTCTGTCTGTCTGCATACGCACCTAATGAAGTAGGAGGAGGCTACTGTGTTCGTCTAAGTGTCTTTCTATTGGAGGAGGTGAGTGTGTCTGTCTCTCAGTCTGTCTGTGTGTTTCTTTACCTACTAGAGGAGGAGGCTAGTGTGTCTATCTACTTACCTACCTGATTGAGGAGGAAGAGGAGGCTGCTGTGTGTGTGTGTATCTCTCTGACAATCTATTTCATGGAGGAGGAGATTGGTGTGTCCATCTACCTACCTAACTGAGGAGTAGGAGGAGGCTTCTGTTTGTGTGTGTGTGTGTGTGTGTGTGTGTGTGTGTGTGTGTGTTATGGTGTGTGCCTGTCTGTCTTTGTATGTATGTATCTGTGTACCTATGTAATGGAGGAGGAGGACGAGGTTAGTGTATCTATCTGTTAATAACAAAGAAAGAGACTAGCGTGTCTGCCTATTTATATGTCTGTCTCTCTGTGTATTGGAGGAAGCCTCCCGGGACTCCATTGACCTGGAGAGACGTCAGATGCCACCCTGAGGCAGAAGAAGGCGCCCAGAGAGCTGGCTGAGGGGGACTCGGGAGGAAATCCACAGGCTTGCCTGGGCAGCTCGCGTCCTTCGCTGCTGCCCTCTCTGCAGCCGCCCCGCCCCCTACCCCAATCCCGGCCCCTGGGCGTACAGCCCCAGCATACGCAGAAATAAATTCAAAATGGCTTAGACACTTAAACGTAAGACAAGACACCACACACCTCTCGGTAGGAAACGTAGGCCAAACAGTATCCCACGTACACCTCACCCATTTTCTCCTAGGGTAGTCTCCCCAAGCAACAGAAAACTCAGCAAAAATACAAACACAAACGGGAGCAAACTGAATTCATCAGCTTTGGCACACCAAAGGAAACCAGAAGCAGAACTAAACCACGACCTACGAAACAGGAGACAATCTTTGCCAAACATGAGACTGACTAGGGGTTCATTTCCACCATATCCAAACAGCTCATCCGACTCAACGGACAGAAGACGACCCAATCCAAAAATGGGCAGAAGACGACCTCAGGAAGCAATTCTCCAGCGAAGACCCACCAGCGACCAATGAGAGGCACATGACAAAACAGGCTCAAGGTTGCTAATTATCCGAGGAATACAAGGCAAAAGTACAATGAGGTGGCATCGCACCCCAGTTAGAGTGGCCATCATTCCAAAGCCCACACAGGATCAAGGCTACTGAGGCTGTGGAGAAAAGGGATCCCTCCTACACTGTCGGTGGGAATATCGTTCGGTGCAGCCACTGTGCAAAACAGGAGGGAGAGTCCTCAAAAGACGGAAAATACACTGGTCAGAAGCTTTGGATCTCGGGGGCAGGCTAACAAGCTCCCAAAGGCCCGGCCTCGCCCCTGCTTCTGCCCCAGCTCGCCTGTGCCCCACAGGGTCCGGGGTGGCCTCCACTCCCAGGGCAGGGCCACCCGCGCGGGAAGGCCTCGCAAGGCCTGAGGGCCAGTCTCGGCTGGCCCGGGGCCGTCCAGCGCCCTCCCATCTCCCGGGGCTGCTCCCACTTTGCCAAAGCCGCCTGTGAGCGGCGGCCAAGAAAGCCGCGCGGTTCAGCCAGTACTAAGGAGGGGGAGGAAGGCACCCCAACCAGGCCGGGGGACCCCGGGACCCGCCTCACGGTCCCAACCTGGACGCGCGGCCTGGACCCCACCGACGCACCCCTCCCCCCACCCCCGGGCGCCTCCCCAACTGCACAGCCCAGGCCTCACCCGCCGACTCCCCGACCTGCGCGCCCCCACCAGCGCCCCCTTACCTGGCTCGCGACGGCAGCAGAGGCGACAGCAAGCGGCGGGAGGCCGAGACCCCAGGCAGCCTTCCTCCTCCGGGAGCTGGTCCAGGAGCACCCAGCTCCCGCCCAGCTTCCTCACGTTCTGGGCGCGCCCCAGCGCCCTGGCGTCCCGGCGCCCGTGCGCGCGCGCGCGCACGAGCAGCTTTCAGCGCCCCTCCCCCTCCCGCCCGCCCGCCTGACAGCAGCATGGAGGCTTGGCTGCGACTCCAGCAGTAGGGATGCTGCGAGTGGGGCCGGGCGGTGGGCCGGTGGAGCTTCGGGCGGTGGGGCGGTGGGGCGGTGGGGCGGTGGGGCGGTGGGGCGAGCCCAGCCCGCGGCCAGGGCTGGCCGGGTCCCCAACACCAACGCGGCCCCCCACGCCCTCCTCCAGGGTCCCGGCCCCCAAGTAGGACCACCACGGGCCCAGGGCCAGGCCTCACCCCACCAGCCCCACTACCACTGCTCGCCGACCCCCCACCCAGTCCATGCCTCCCCACCCCCTGCCACGCCCGGTCCCCGATCCACTGCACCCCCGAGACAAAGCTGCTTCTCCTCACACCCAAATCCCGCCCCAGGTCTGCGCCCCACTCGGTCCTAAGCTACAGCCCCTGTAAACCGCGCTCACCCCTCGGGCCTCACCCCAGGTCCCCCCACCGTCCGCAGATACTCCCCTAACCCTTCACCTAGGAATGAGCCCCCACCCTTCAGCCGGGTCACTTCCGCTCCCAGCAACCCCTCCCCCTCACCCTGTCCGCCCTCATCGCCAGATCGCCGCACACCTGGAGTGCACCCCGACCCCAGATGACCCCCTCAGCCCTCTCCTCGCGAGAGCCGGGCGCTCCGGGCTCCGATCACCACGGCGACAGCCGCTAGACAGGGATGCCCCGGGCCCACGGCAGGCACGCAGTCCTGGCTCCCAGGGGCGCGGCCCCGGCGGCCGGGTGGGCGGGGCTTGAGGCCATTCCAATTCCCTGCCCCACCGCCACGCCCCCATCCCACCCCGAAGCCCAATGCCTCCTCAGAGCCCATGGGATGGGTGGTCCCGAGCTGCACACCGCTCGCCAGTGGGCCTTGGCTGCTTGATGCTGGTGCGGGGAGGGAGGGTGCAGCCTTAGCCCGGCCCTCGGCCCCCGGGATGGACAGCGGGCAGCAGTGGCAGTGGCAGTGGTAGTGGGGGTGGCGGCGTCGGCGGCGAGGGCGGGACAGGGCGGCTGTCCTGGGAGAGCAAGTCCACTTGCTCCCACTTCCCCCGCCGCCTGGCCTCTGCTGCCAGAGCTTCCTGGAAGGAGTTTCCCCCTGTCAGCCTGCCCCTGGGAGGCAGGCCGGCTATGGCCAGGGGGGCGGGGCGGCGGCAGTGGCAGCAGCAGAGCTGGAGATGGCAGGATTGGGGCTGACCCATACTACTAGCCAGGTACTTGCTCCCATTGCCCGCTGTCTCTGTCGCTGTCGCTGTCGCTGTCGCTGTCTCTGTCTCTGTCCCTGTCGCTGCCCCCGCCCCTGCACATTGACTGCACCACGCCCACCTCTCAGGAGCAGGATCACCTGAGGACAAGCCTCCAGGGACCCTGGGGCAGCAGAGACCGCCCCCAGAGCAGGCTGAGGGGGACACGCGAGGAAATGCACAGGATTGCCTTGGCAGCCCCCGCCCCACGCTGCCGCCCGCCCTCTCTGCAGCCGCCCCAGACCCCGCCACCACCACTGCCCCCTGAGCACACCGCGCCAGCATCCCGGAAGCCGGACAACACGGACATGTGCACCCAGTCAACCTGGCGTAGCACAGGGCGCCCCCTGAGCAAGCTGAGGAGTCACGAGAGGAAATCCACAGGCTTACCTGGGCAGCCCTCGCCACCGCTGCTGACCCCTCTGCAGCCTCCCCTTCCCCGCCCCGGGCCACCATCCCCTCAGCGCACCGCGCCTGCCTCCGGGGAGGCATCCAACACGTAGATGTGCAGCTAGTGAACCTGGGGTACCAGAGTCCGACCCCAGGCCAGGCCAAGGGATCATGGGAGCAAACACTCGGGCTTCTAGGGCAGCCCCGCCTCCTCTCTGCAGCCCCTGACCGAACCGCCCCAGCCTCCCATGACCTGGCTGACAAGGAGACTTCAATCCCGCAAACCTGGGGTGGCAGAGGCTGTCCCCAGGCCAAGGAGAGGGGGAGATGGGAGGAAACTTACCAACTCGCCAGGGCAGCCCCCTTAGCCGCAGTGCCTCCGGCCCCTCCACCACTGACCTCTTTCACTGACCGCACCACGCCCGCTCCCAAGAGCAGGCTGATTAAATGGCTTCAGTCTGAGGAACGTGGGAGAGCGGCGGTCGCCACCAGGCTAGGCCGTTGGGGACACGGGAGAAAATCCTCTGGCTCACCAGGGGCACCCCAGTCCCCGGACCCTGTCCCCATCACTGTCCCCTGACTGCACTCCGCCTGTAGTGAGTGTGTCTGTCCGTCTGCCTGCCTGCCTGCCTGCCTGCCTGCCTGCCTGCCTGCCTGCCTATCTATCTGTTGGAGGAGGGGAGAGGCTAGTCTATGTCTGTGTGTCTCTGTGTGTCTTTGTAATGGAGGAAGAGGAGGCTAGTATGTCTCTCTCTCGGCCTCTCTCTCTCTCTGACAATCCATCCATGCAATGGAGGAGGCAGAGGAGGCTAGTGTGTTTGTCTATCTGCCTAATTGAGGAGGAGAAGGAGTGTAGTGTGTGTGTGTCTGTGTGTGTAAGTGTGTGTGTGGGTCTGTCCATTTCTGTAATTTTCTATCTAATGGAGGAGGAGGTGGAGGAAGCTAGCGTGACTTTCCGTCTGTCTGTCTGCATACGCACCTAATGAAGTAGGAGGAGGCTACTGTGTTCGTCTAAGTGTCTTTCTATTGGAGGAGGTGAGTGTGTCTGTCTCTCAGTCTGTCTGTGTGTTTCTTTACCTACTAGAGGAGGAGGCTAGTGTGTCTATCTACTTACCTACCTGATTGAGGAGGAAGAGGAGGCTGCTGTGTGTGTGTGTATCTCTCTGACAATCTATTTCATGGAGGAGGAGATTGGTGTGTCCATCTACCTACCTAACTGAGGAGTAGGAGGAGGCTTCTGTTTGTGTGTGTGTGTGTGTGTGTGTGTGTGTGTGTGTTATGGTGTGTGCCTGTCTGTCTTTGTATCTATGTATCTGTGTACCTATGTAATGGAGGAGGAGGACGAGGTTAGTGTATCTATCTGTTAATAACAAAGAAAGAGACTAGCGTGTCTGCCTGTTTATATGTCTGTCTCTCTGTGTATTGGAGGAAGCCTCCCGGGACTCCATTGACCTGGAGAGATGTCAGATGCCACCCTGAGGCAGAAGAAGGCGCCCAGAGAGCTGGCTGAGGGGGACTCGGGAGGAAATCCACAGGCTTGCCTGGGCAGCTCGCGTCCTTCGCTGCTGCCCTCTCTGCAGCCGCCCCGCCCCCTACCCCAATCCCGGCCCCTGGGCGTACAGCCCCAGCATACGCAGAAATAAATTCAAAATGGCTTAGACACTTAAACGTAAGACAAGACACCACACACCTCTCGGTAGGAAACGTAGGCCAAACAGTATCCCACGTACACCTCACCCATTTTCTCCTAGGGTAGTCTCCCCAAGCAACAGAAAACTCAGCAAAAATACAAACACAAACGGGAGCAAACTGAATTCATCAGCTTTGGCACACCAAAGGAAACCAGAAGCAGAACTAAACCACGACCTACGAAACAGGAGACAATCTTTGCCAAACATGAGACTGACTAGGGGTTCATTTCCACCATATCCAAACAGCTCATCCGACTCAACGGACAGAAGACGACCCAATCCAAAAATGGGCAGAAGACGACCTCAGGAAGCAATTCTCCAGCGAAGACCCACCAGCGACCAATGAGAGGCACATGACAAAACAGGCTCAAGGTTGCTAATTATCCGAGGAATACAAGGCAAAAGTACAATGAGGTGGCATCGCACCCCAGTTAGAGTGGCCATCATTCCAAAGCCCACACAGGATCAAGGCTACAGAGGCTGTGGAGAAAAGGGATCCCTCCTACACTGTCGGTGGGAATATCGTTCGGTGCAGCCACTGTGCAAAACAGGAGGGAGAGTCCTCAAAAGACGGAAAATACACTGGTCAGAAGCTTTGGATCTCGGGGGCAGGCTAACAAGCTCCCAAAGGCCCGGCCTCGCCCCTGCTTCTGCCCCAGCTCGCCTGTGCCCCACAGGGTCCGGGGCGGCCTCCACTCCCAGGGCAGGGCCACCCGCGCGGGAAGGCCTCGCAAGGCCTGAGGGCCAGTCTCGGCTGGCCCGGGGCCGTCCAGCGCCCTCCCATCTCCCGGGGCTGCTCCCACTTTGCCAAAGCCGCCTGTGAGCGGCGGCCAAGAAAGCCGCGCGGTTCAGCCAGTACTAAGGAGGGGGAGGAAGGCACCCCAACCAGGCCGGGGGACCCCGGGACCCGCCTCACGGTCCCAACCTGGACGCGCGGCCTGGACCCCACCGACGCACCCCTCCCCCCACCCCCGGGCGCCTCCCCAACTGCACAGCCCAGGCCTCACCCGCCGACTCCCCGACCTGCGCGCCCCCACCAGCGCCCCCTTACCTGGCTCGCGACGGCAGCAGAGGCGACAGCAAGCGGCGGGAGGCCGAGACCCCAGGCAGCCTTCCTCCTCCGGGAGCTGGTCCAGGAGCACCCAGCTCCCGCCCAGCTTCCTCACGTTCTGGGCGCGCCCCAGCGCCCTGGCGTCCCGGCGCCCGTGCGCGCGCGCGCACGAGCAGCTTTCAGCGCCCCTCCCCCTCCCGCCCGCCCGCCTGACAGCAGCATGGAGGCTTGGCTGCCACTCCAGCAGTAGGGATGCTGCGAGTGGGGCCGGGCGGTGGGCCGGTGGAGCTTCGGGCGGTGGGGCGGTGGGGCGGTGGGGCGGTGGGGCGAGCCCAGCCCGCGGCCAGGGCTGGCCGGGTCCCCAACACCAACGCGGCCCCCCACGCCCTCCTCCAGGGTCCCGGCCCCCAAGTAGGACCACCACGGGCCCAGGGCCAGGCCTCACCCCACCAGCCCCACTACCACTGCTCGCCGACCCCCCACCCAGTCCATGCCTCCCCACCCCCTGCCACGCCCGGTCCCCGATCCACTGCACCCCCGAGACAAAGCTGCTTCTCCTCACACCCAAATCCCGCCCCAGGTCTGCGCCCCACTCGGTCCTAAGCTACAGCCCCTGTAAACCGCGCTCACCCCTCGGGCCTCACCCCAGGTCCCCCCACCGTCCGCAGATACTCCCCTAACCCTTCACCTAGGAATGAGCCCCCACCCTTCAGCCGGGTCACTTCCGCTCCCAGCAACCCCTCCCCCTCACCCTGTCCGCCCTCATCGCCAGATCGCCGCACACCCGGAGTGCACCCCGACCCCAGATGACCCCCTCAGCCCTCTCCTCGCGAGAGCCGGGCGCTCCGGGCTCCGATCACCACGGCGACAGCCGCTAGACAGGGATGCCCCGGGCCCACGGCAGGCACGCAGTCCTGGCTCCCAGGGGCGCGGCCCCGGCGGCCGGGTGGGCGGGGCTTGAGGCCATTCCAATTCCCTGCCCCACCGCCACGCCCCCATCCCACCCCGAAGCCCAATGCCTCCTCAGAGCCCATGGGATGGGTGGTCCCGAGCTGCACACCGCTCGCCAGTGGGCCTTGGCTGCTTGATGCTGGTGCGGGGAGGGAGGGTGCAGCCTTAGCCCGGCCCTCGGCCCCCGGGATGGACAGCGGGCAGCAGTGGCAGTGGCAGTGGTAGTGGGGGTGGCGGCGTCGGCGGCGAGGGCGGGACAGGGCGGCTGTCCTGGGAGAGCAAGTCCACTTGCTCCCACTTCCCCCGCCGCCTGGCCTCTGCTGCCAGAGCTTCCTGGAAGGAGTTTCCCCCTGTCAGCCTGCCCCTGGGAGGCAGGCCGGCTATGGCCAGGGGGGCGGGGCGGCGGCAGTGGCAGCAGCAGAGCTGGAGATGGCAGGATTGGGGCTGACCCATACTACTAGCCAGGTACTTGCTCCCATTGCCCGCTGTCTCTGTCGCTGTCGCTGTCGCTGTCGCTGTCTCTGTCTCTGTCCCTGTCGCTGCCCCCGCCCCTGCACATTGACTGCACCACGCCCACCTCTCAGGAGCAGGATCACCTGAGGACAAGCCTCCAGGGACCCTGGGGCAGCAGAGACCGCCCCCAGAGCAGGCTGAGGGGGACACGCGAGGAAATGCACAGGATTGCCTTGGCAGCCCCCGCCCCACGCTGCCGCCCGCCCTCTCTGCAGCCGCCC
This sequence comes from Vicugna pacos, assembly GCF_048564905.1. Classification (NCBI taxonomy): domain Eukaryota; kingdom Metazoa; phylum Chordata; class Mammalia; order Artiodactyla; family Camelidae; genus Vicugna; species Vicugna pacos. Next base: position 10,573,046 of record NW_027328742.1, on the reverse strand, counting down.
CAGACCCCGCCACCACCACTGCCCCCTGAGCACACCGCGCCAGCATCCCGGAAGCCGGACAACACGGACATGTGCACCCAGTCAACCTGGCGTAGCACAGGGCGCCCCCTGAGCAAGCTGAGGAGTCACGAGAGGAAATCCACAGGCTTACCTGGGCAGCCCTCGCCACCGCTGCTGACCCCTCTGCAGCCTCCCCTTCCCCGCCCCGGGCCACCATCCCCTCAGCGCACCGCGCCTGCCTCCGGGGAGGCATCCAACACGTAGATGTGCAGCTAGTGAACCTGGGGTACCAGAGTCCGACCCCAGGCCAGGCCAAGGGATCATGGGAGCAAACACTCGGGCTTCTAGGGCAGCCCCGCCTCCTCTCTGCAGCCCCTGACCGAACCGCCCCAGCCTCCCATGACCTGGCTGACAAGGAGACTTCAATCCCGCAAACCTGGGGTGGCAGAGGCTGTCCCCAGGCCAAGGAGAGGGGGAGATGGGAGGAAACTTACCAACTCGCCAGGGCAGCCCCCTTAGCCGCAGTGCCTCCGGCCCCTCCACCACTGACCTCTTTCACTGACCGCACCACGCCCGCTCCCAAGAGCAGGCTGATTAAATGGCTTCAGTCTGAGGAACGTGGGAGAGCGGCGGTCGCCACCAGGCTAGGCCGTTGGGGACACGGGAGAAAATCCTCTGGCTCACCAGGGGCACCCCAGTCCCCGGACCCTGTCCCCATCACTGTCCCCTGACTGCACTCCGCCTGTAGTGAGTGTGTCTGTCCGTCTGCCTGCCTGCCTGCCTGCCTGCCTGCCTGCCTGCCTATCTATCTGTTGGAGGAGGGGAGAGGCTAGTCTATGTCTGTGTGTCTCTGTGTGTCTTTGTAATGGAGGAAGAGGAGGCTAGCATGTCTCTCTCTCGGCCTCTCTCTCTCTCTGACAATCCATCCATGCAATGGAGGAGGCAGAGGAGGCTAGTGTGTTTGTCTATCTGCCTAATTGAGGAGGAGAAGGAGTGTAGTGTGTGTGTGTCTGTGTGTGTAAGTGTGTGTGTGGGTCTGTCCATTTCTGTAATTTTCTATCTAATGGAGGAGGAGGTGGAGGAAGCTAGCGTGACTTTCCGTCTGTCTGTCTGCATACGCACCTAATGAAGTAGGAGGAGGCTACTGTGTTCGTCTAAGTGTCTTTCTATTGGAGGAGGTGAGTGTGTCTGTCTCTCAGTCTGTCTGTGTGTTTCTTTACCTACTAGAGGAGGAGGCTAGTGTGTCTATCTACTTACCTACCTGATTGAGGAGGAAGAGGAGGCTGCTGTGTGTGTGTGTATCTCTCTGACAATCTATTTCATGGAGGAGGAGATTGGTGTGTCCATCTACCTACCTAACTGAGGAGTAGGAGGAGGCTTCTGTTTGTGTGTGTGTGTGTGTGTGTGTGTGTGTGTGTGTGTGTGTGTGTTATGGTGTGTGCCTGTCTGTCTTTGTATGTATGTATCTGTGTACCTATGTAATGGAGGAGGAGGACGAGGTTAGTGTATCTATCTGTTAATAACAAAGAAAGAGACTAGCGTGTCTGCCTGTTTATATGTCTGTCTCTCTGTGTATTGGAGGAAGCCTCCCGGGACTCCATTGACCTGGAGAGACGTCAGATGCCACCCTGAGGCAGAAGAAGGCGCCCAGAGAGCTGGCTGAGGGGGACTCGGGAGGAAATCCACAGGCTTGCCTGGGCAGCTCGCGTCCTTCGCTGCTGCCCTCTCTGCAGCCGCCCCGCCCCCTACCCCAATCCCGGCCCCTGGGCGTACAGCCCCAGCATACGCAGAAATAAATTCAAAATGGCTTAGACACTTAAACGTAAGACAAGACACCACACACCTCTCGGTAGGAAACGTAGGCCAAACAGTATCCCACGTACACCTCACCCATTTTCTCCTAGGGTAGTCTCCCCAAGCAACAGAAAACTCAGCAAAAATACAAACACAAACGGGAGCAAACTGAATTCATCAGCTTTGGCACACCAAAGGAAACCAGAAGCAGAACTAAACCACGACCTACGAAACAGGAGACAATCTTTGCCAAACATGAGACTGACTAGGGGTTCATTTCCACCATATCCAAACAGCTCATCCGACTCAACGGACAGAAGACGACCCAATCCAAAAATGGGCAGAAGACGACCTCAGGAAGCAATTCTCCAGCGAAGACCCACCAGCGACCAATGAGAGGCACATGACAAAACAGGCTCAAGGTTGCTAATTATCCGAGGAATACAAGGCAAAAGTACAATGAGGTGGCATCGCACCCCAGTTAGAGTGGCCATCATTCCAAAGCCCACACAGGATCAAGGCTACAGAGGCTGTGGAGAAAAGGGATCCCTCCTACACTGTCGGTGGGAATATCGTTCGGTGCAGCCACTGTGCAAAACAGGAGGGAGAGTCCTCAAAAGACGGAAAATACACTGGTCAGAAGCTTTGGATCTCGGGGGCAGGCTAACAAGCTCCCAAAGGCCCGGCCTCGCCCCTGCTTCTGCCCCAGCTCGCCTGTGCCCCACAGGGTCCGGGGCGGCCTCCACTCCCAGGGCAGGGCCACCCGCGCGGGAAGGCCTCGCAAGGCCTGAGGGCCAGTCTCGGCTGGCCCGGGGCCGTCCAGCGCCCTCCCATCTCCCGGGGCTGCTCCCACTTTGCCAAAGCCGCCTGTGAGCGGCGGCCAAGAAAGCCGCGCGGTTCAGCCAGTACTAAGGAGGGGGAGGAAGGCACCCCAACCAGGCCGGGGGACCCCGGGACCCGCCTCACGGTCCCAACCTGGACGCGCGGCCTGGACCCCACCGACGCACCCCTCCCCCCACCCCCGGGCGCCTCCCCAACTGCACAGCCCAGGCCTCACCCGCCGACTCCCCGACCTGCGCGCCCCCACCAGCGCCCCCTTACCTGGCTCGCGACGGCAGCAGAGGCGACAGCAAGCGGCGGGAGGCCGAGACCCCAGGCAGCCTTCCTCCTCCGGGAGCTGGTCCAGGAGCACCCAGCTCCCGCCCAGCTTCCTCACGTTCTGGGCGCGCCCCAGCGCCCTGGCGTCCCGGCGCCCGTGCGCGCGCGCGCGCGCACGAGCAGCTTTCAGCGCCCCTCCCCCTCCCGCCCGCCCGCCTGACAGCAGCATGGAGGCTTGGCTGCGACTCCAGCAGTAGGGATGCTGCGAGTGGGGCCGGGCGGTGGGCCGGTGGAGCTTCGGGCGGTGGGGCGGTGGGGCGGTGGGGCGGTGGGGCGGTGGGGCGAGCCCAGCCCGCGGCCAGGGCTGGCCGGGTCCCCAACACCAACGCGGCCCCCCACGCCCTCCTCCAGGGTCCCGGCCCCCAAGTAGGACCACCACGGGCCCAGGGCCAGGCCTCACCCCACCAGCCCCACTACCACTGCTCGCCGACCCCCCACCCAGTCCATGCCTCCCCACCCCCTGCCACGCCCGGTCCCCGATCCACTGCACCCCCGAGACAAAGCTGCTTCTCCTCACACCCAAATCCCGCCCCAGGTCTGCGCCCCACTCGGTCCTAAGCTACAGCCCCTGTAAACCGCGCTCACCCCTCGGGCCTCACCCCAGGTCCCCCCACCGTCCGCAGATACTCCCCTAACCCTTCACCTAGGAATGAGCCCCCACCCTTCAGCCGGGTCACTTCCGCTCCCAGCAACCCCTCCCCCTCACCCTGTCCGCCCTCATCGCCAGATCGCCGCACACCCGGAGTGCACCCCGACCCCAGATGACCCCCTCAGCCCTCTCCTCGCGAGAGCCGGGCGCTCCGGGCTCCGATCACCACGGCGACAGCCGCTAGACAGGGATGCCCCGGGCCCACGGCAGGCACGCAGTCCTGGCTCCCAGGGGCGCGGCCCCGGCGGCCGGGTGGGCGGGGCTTGAGGCCATTCCAATTCCCTGCCCCACCGCCACGCCCCCATCCCACCCCGAAGCCCAATGCCTCCTCAGAGCCCATGGGATGGGTGGTCCCGAGCTGCACACCGCTCGCCAGTGGGCCTTGGCTGCTTGATGCTGGTGCGGGGAGGGAGGGTGCAGCCTTAGCCCGGCCCTCGGCCCCCGGGATGGACAGCGGGCAGCAGTGGCAGTGGCAGTGGTAGTGGGGGTGGCGGCGTCGGCGGCGAGGGCGGGACAGGGCGGCTGTCCTGGGAGAGCAAGTCCACTTGCTCCCACTTCCCCCGCCGCCTGGCCTCTGCTGCCAGAGCTTCCTGGAAGGAGTTTCCCCCTGTCAGCCTGCCCCTGGGAGGCAGGCCGGCTATGGCCAGGGGGGCGGGGCGGCGGCAGTGGCAGCAGCAGAGCTGGAGATGGCAGGATTGGGGCTGACCCATACTACTAGCCAGGTACTTGCTCCCATTGCCCGCTGTCTCTGTCGCTGTCGCTGTCGCTGTCGCTGTCTCTGTCTCTGTCCCTGTCGCTGCCCCCGCCCCTGCACATTGACTGCACCACGCCCACCTCTCAGGAGCAGGATCACCTGAGGACAAGCCTCCAGGGACCCTGGGGCAGCAGAGACCGCCCCCAGAGCAGGCTGAGGGGGACACGCGAGGAAATGCACAGGATTGCCTTGGCAGCCCCCGCCCCACGCTGCCGCCCGCCCTCTCTGCAGCCGCCCCAGACCCCGCCACCACCACTGCCCCCTGAGCACACCGCGCCAGCATCCCGGAAGCCGGACAACACGGACATGTGCACCCAGTCAACCTGGCGTAGCACAGGGCGCCCCCTGAGCAAGCTGAGGAGTCACGAGAGGAAATCCACAGGCTTACCTGGGCAGCCCTCGCCACCGCTGCTGACCCCTCTGCAGCCTCCCCTTCCCCGCCCCGGGCCACCATCCCCTCAGCGCACCGCGCCTGCCTCCGGGGAGGCATCCAACACGTAGATGTGCAGCTAGTGAACCTGGGGTACCAGAGTCCGACCCCAGGCCAGGCCAAGGGATCATGGGAGCAAACACTCGGGCTTCTAGGGCAGCCCCGCCTCCTCTCTGCAGCCCCTGACCGAACCGCCCCAGCCTCCCATGACCTGGCTGACAAGGAGACTTCAATCCCGCAAACCTGGGGTGGCAGAGGCTGTCCCCAGGCCAAGGAGAGGGGGAGATGGGAGGAAACTTACCAACTCGCCAGGGCAGCCCCCTTAGCCGCAGTGCCTCCGGCCCCTCCACCACTGACCTCTTTCACTGACCGCACCACGCCCGCTCCCAAGAGCAGGCTGATTAAATGGCTTCAGTCTGAGGAACGTGGGAGAGCGGCGGTCGCCACCAGGCTAGGCCGTTGGGGACACGGGAGAAAATCCTCTGGCTCACCAGGGGCACCCCAGTCCCCGGACCCTGTCCCCATCACTGTCCCCTGACTGCACTCCGCCTGTAGTGAGTGTGTCTGTCCGTCTGCCTGCCTGCCTGCCTGCCTGCCTGCCTGCCTGCCTGCCTATCTATCTGTTGGAGGAGGGGAGAGGCTAGTCTATGTCTGTGTGTCTCTGTGTGTCTTTGTAATGGAGGAAGAGGAGGCTAGTATGTCTCTCTCTCGGCCTCTCTCTCTCTCTGACAATCCATCCATGCAATGGAGGAGGCAGAGGAGGCTAGTGTGTTTGTCTATCTGCCTAATTGAGGAGGAGAAGGAGTGTAGTGTGTGTGTGTCTGTGTGTGTAAGTGTGTGTGTGGGTCTGTCCATTTCTGTAATTTTCTATCTAATGGAGGAGGAGGTGGAGGAAGCTAGCGTGACTTTCCGTCTGTCTGTCTGCATACGCACCTAATGAAGTAGGAGGAGGCTACTGTGTTCGTCTAAGTGTCTTTCTATTGGAGGAGGTGAGTGTGTCTGTCTCTCAGTCTGTCTGTGTGTTTCTTTACCTACTAGAGGAGGAGGCTAGTGTGTCTATCTACTTACCTACCTGATTGAGGAGGAAGAGGAGGCTGCTGTGTGTGTGTGTATCTCTCTGACAATCTATTTCATGGAGGAGGAGATTGGTGTGTCCATCTACCTACCTAACTGAGGAGTAGGAGGAGGCTTCTGTTTGTGTGTGTGTGTGTGTGTGTGTGTGTGTGTGTGTTATGGTGTGTGCCTGTCTGTCTTTGTATGTATGTATCTGTGTACCTATGTAATGGAGGAGGAGGACGAGGTTAGTGTATCTATCTGTTAATAACAAAGAAAGAGACTAGCGTGTCTGCCTATTTATATGTCTGTCTCTCTGTGTATTGGAGGAAGCCTCCCGGGACTCCATTGACCTGGAGAGACGTCAGATGCCACCCTGAGGCAGAAGAAGGCGCCCAGAGAGCTGGCTGAGGGGGACTCGGGAGGAAATCCACAGGCTTGCCTGGGCAGCTCGCGTCCTTCGCTGCTGCCCTCTCTGCAGCCGCCCCGCCCCCTACCCCAATCCCGGCCCCTGGGCGTACAGCCCCAGCATACGCAGAAATAAATTCAAAATGGCTTAGACACTTAAACGTAAGACAAGACACCACACACCTCTCGGTAGGAAACGTAGGCCAAACAGTATCCCACGTACACCTCACCCATTTTCTCCTAGGGTAGTCTCCCCAAGCAACAGAAAACTCAGCAAAAATACAAACACAAACGGGAGCAAACTGAATTCATCAGCTTTGGCACACCAAAGGAAACCAGAAGCAGAACTAAACCACGACCTACAAAACAGGAGACAATCTTTGCCAAACATGAGACTGACTAGGGGTTCATTTCCACCATATCCAAACAGCTCATCCGACTCAACGGACAGAAGACGACCCAATCCAAAAATGGGCAGAAGACGACCTCAGGAAGCAATTCTCCAGCGAAGACCCACCAGCGACCAATGAGAGGCACATGACAAAACAGGCTCAAGGTTGCTAATTATCCGAGGAATACAAGGCAAAAGTACAATGAGGTGGCATCGCACCCCAGTTAGAGTGGCCATCATTCCAAAGCCCACACAGGATCAAGGCTACAGAGGCTGTGGAGAAAAGGGATCCCTCCTACACTGTCGGTGGGAATATCGTTCGGTGCAGCCACTGTGCAAAACAGGAGGGAGAGTCCTCAAAAGACGGAAAATACACTGGTCAGAAGCTTTGGATCTCGGGGGCAGGCTAACAAGCTCCCAAAGGCCCGGCCTCGCCCCTGCTTCTGCCCCAGCTCGCCTGTGCCCCACAGGGTCCGGGGCGGCCTCCACTCCCAGGGCAGGGCCACCCGCGCGGGAAGGCCTCGCAAGGCCTGAGGGCCAGTCTCGGCTGGCCCGGGGCCGTCCAGCGCCCTCCCATCTCCCGGGGCTGCTCCCACTTTGCCAAAGCCGCCTGTGAGCGGCGGCCAAGAAAGCCGCGCGGTTCAGCCAGTACTAAGGAGGGGGAGGAAGGCACCCCAACCAGGCCGGGGGACCCCGGGACCCGCCTCACGGTCCCAACCTGGACGCGCGGCCTGGACCCCACCGACGCACCCCTCCCCCCACCCCCGGGCGCCTCCCCAACTGCACAGCCCAGGCCTCACCCGCCGACTCCCCGACCTGCGCGCCCCCACCAGCGCCCCCTTACCTGGCTCGCGACGGCAGCAGAGGCGACAGCAAGCGGCGGGAGGCCGAGACCCCAGGCAGCCTTCCTCCTCCGGGAGCTGGTCCAGGAGCACCCAGCTCCCGCCCAGCTTCCTCACGTTCTGGGCGCGCCCCAGCGCCCTGGCGTCCCGGCGCCCGTGCGCGCGCGCGCACGAGCAGCTTTCAGCGCCCCTCCCCCTCCCGCCCGCCCGCCTGACAGCAGCATGGAGGCTTGGCTGCCACTCCAGCAGTAGGGATGCTGCGAGTGGGGCCGGGCGGTGGGCCGGTGGAGCTTCGGGCGGTGGGGCGGTGGGGCGGTGGGGCGGTGGGGCGGTGGGGCGAGCCCAGCCCGCGGCCAGGGCTGGCCGGGTCCCCAACACCAACGCGGCCCCCCACGCCCTCCTCCAGGGTCCCGGCCCCCAAGTAGGACCACCACGGGCCCAGGGCCAGGCCTCACCCCACCAGCCCCACTACCACTGCTCGCCGACCCCCCACCCAGTCCATGCCTCCCCACCCCCTGCCACGCCCGGTCCCCGATCCACTGCACCCCCGAGACAAAGCTGCTTCTCCTCACACCCAAATCCCGCCCCAGGTCTGCGCCCCACTCGGTCCTAAGCTACAGCCCCTGTAAACCGCGCTCACCCCTCGGGCCTCACCCCAGGTCCCCCCACCGTCCGCAGATACTCCCCTAACCCTTCACCTAGGAATGAGCCCCCACCCTTCAGCCGGGTCACTTCCGCTCCCAGCAACCCCTCCCCCTCACCCTGTCCGCCCTCATCGCCAGATCGCCGCACACCCGGAGTGCACCCCGACCCCAGATGACCCCCTCAGCCCTCTCCTCGCGAGAGCCGGGCGCTCCGGGCTCCGATCACCACGGCGACAGCCGCTAGACAGGGATGCCCCGGGCCCACGGCAGGCACGCAGTCCTGGCTCCCAGGGGCGCGGCCCCGGCGGCCGGGTGGGCGGGGCTTGAGGCCATTCCAATTCCCTGCCCCACCGCCACGCCCCCATCCCACCCCGAAGCCCAATGCCTCCTCAGAGCCCATGGGATGGGTGGTCCCGAGCTGCACACCGCTCGCCAGTGGGCCTTGGCTGCTTGATGCTGGTGCGGGGAGGGAGGGTGCAGCCTTAGCCCGGCCCTCGGCCCCCGGGATGGACAGCGGGCAGCAGTGGCAGTGGCAGTGGTAGTGGGGGTGGCGGCGTCGGCGGCGAGGGCGGGACAGGGCGGCTGTCCTGGGAGAGCAAGTCCACTTGCTCCCACTTCCCCCGCCGCCTGGCCTCTGCTGCCAGAGCTTCCTGGAAGGAGTTTCCCCCTGTCAGCCTGCCCCTGGGAGGCAGGCCGGCTATGGCCAGGGGGGCGGGGCGGCGGCAGTGGCAGCAGCAGAGCTGGAGATGGCAGGATTGGGGCTGACCCATACTACTAGCCAGGTACTTGCTCCCATTGCCCGCTGTCTCTGTCGCTGTCGCTGTCGCTGTCGCTGTCTCTGTCTCTGTCCCTGTCGCTGCCCCCGCCCCTGCACATTGACTGCACCACGCCCACCTCTCAGGAGCAGGATCACCTGAGGACAAGCCTCCAGGGACCCTGGGGCAGCAGAGACCGCCCCCAGAGCAGGCTGAGGGGGACACGCGAGGAAATGCACAGGATTGCCTTGGCAGCCCCCGCCCCACGCTGCCGCCCGCCCTCTCTGCAGCCGCCCCAGACCCCGCCACCACCACTGCCCCCTGAGCACACCGCGCCAGCATCCCGGAAGCCGGACAACACGGACATGTGCACCCAGTCAACCTGGCGTAGCACAGGGCGCCCCCTGAGCAAGCTGAGGAGTCACGAGAGGAAATCCACAGGCTTACCTGGGCAGCCCTCGCCACCGCTGCTGACCCCTCTGCAGCCTCCCCTTCCCCGCCCCGGGCCACCATCCCCTCAGCGCACCGCGCCTGCCTCCGGGGAGGCATCCAACACGTAGATGTGCAGCTAGTGAACCTGGGGTACCAGAGTCCGACCCCAGGCCAGGCCAAGGGATCATGGGAGCAAACACTCGGGCTTCTAGGGCAGCCCCGCCTCCTCTCTGCAGCCCCTGACCGAACCGCCCCAGCCTCCCATGACCTGGCTGACAAGGAGACTTCAATCCCGCAAACCTGGGGTGGCAGAGGCTGTCCCCAGGCCAAGGAGAGGGGGAGATGGGAGGAAACTTACCAACTCGCCAGGGCAGCCCCCTTAGCCGCAGTGCCTCCGGCCCCTCCACCACTGACCTCTTTCACTGACCGCACCACGCCCGCTCCCAAGAGCAGGCTGATTAAATGGCTTCAGTCTGAGGAACGTGGGAGAGCGGCGGTCGCCACCAGGCTAGGCCGTTGGGGACACGGGAGAAAATCCTCTGGCTCACCAGGGGCACCCCAGTCCCCGGACCCTGTCCCCATCACTGTCCCCTGACTGCACTCCGCCTGTAGTGAGTGTGTCTGTCCGTCTGCCTGCCTGCCTGCCTGCCTGCCTGCCTGCCTGCCTATCTATCTGTTGGAGGAGGGGAGAGGCTAGTCTATGTCTGTGTGTCTCTGTGTGTCTTTGTAATGGAGGAAGAGGAGGCTAGCATGTCTCTCTCTCGGCCTCTCTCTCTCTCTGACAATCCATCCATGCAATGGAGGAGGCAGAGGAGGCTAGTGTGTTTGTCTATCTGCCTAATTGAGGAGGAGAAGGAGTGTAGTGTGTGTGTGTCTGTGTGTGTAAGTGTGTGTGTGGGTCTGTCCATTTCTGTAATTTTCTATCTAATGGAGGAGGAGGTGGAGGAAGCTAGCGTGACTTTCCGTCTGTCTGTCTGCATACGCACCTAATGAAGTAGGAGGAGGCTACTGTGTTCGTCTAAGTGTCTTTCTATTGGAGGAGGTGAGTGTGTCTGTCTCTCAGTCTGTCTGTGTGTTTCTTTACCTACTAGAGGAGGAGGCTAGTGTGTCTATCTACTTACCTACCTGATTGAGGAGGAAGAGGAGGCTGCTGTGTGTGTGTGTATCTCTCTGACAATCTATTTCATGGAGGAGGAGATTGGTGTGTCCATCTACCTACCTAACTGAGGAGTAGGAGGAGGCTTCTGTTTGTGTGTGTGTGTGTGTGTGTGTGTGTGTGTGTGTGTGTGTTATGGTGTGTGCCTGTCTGTCTTTGTATGTATGTATCTGTGTACCTATGTAATGGAGGAGGAGGACGAGGTTAGTGTATCTATCTGTTAATAACAAAGAAAGAGACTAGCGTGTCTGCCTGTTTATATGTCTGTCTCTCTGTGTATTGGAGGAAGCCTCCCGGGACTCCATTGACCTGGAGAGACGTCAGATGCCACCCTGAGGCAGAAGAAGGCGCCCAGAGAGCTGGCTGAGGGGGACTCGGGAGGAAATCCACAGGCTTGCCTGGGCAGCTCGCGTCCTTCGCTGCTGCCCTCTCTGCAGCCGCCCCGCCCCCTACCCCAATCCCGGCCCCTGGGCGTACAGCCCCAGCATACGCAGAAATAAATTCAAAATGGCTTAGACACTTAAACGTAAGACAAGACACCACACACCTCTCGGTAGGAAACGTAGGCCAAACAGTATCCCACGTACACCTCACCCATTTTCTCCTAGGGTAGTCTCCCCAAGCAACAGAAAACTCAGCAAAAATACAAACACAAACGGGAGCAAACTGAATTCATCAGCTTTGGCACACCAAAGGAAACCAGAAGCAGAACTAAACCACGACCTACGAAACAGGAGACAATCTTTGCCAAACATGAGACTGACTAGGGGTTCATTTCCACCATATCCAAACAGCTCATCCGACTCAACGGACAGAAGACGACCCAATCCAAAAATGGGCAGAAGACGACCTCAGGAAGCAATTCTCCAGCGAAGACCCACCAGCGACCAATGAGAGGCACATGACAAAACAGGCTCAAGGTTGCTAATTATCCGAGGAATACAAGGCAAAAGTACAATGAGGTGGCATCGCACCCCAGTTAGAGTGGCCATCATTCCAAAGCCCACACAGGATCAAGGCTACAGAGGCTGTGGAGAAAAGGGATCCCTCCTACACTGTCGGTGGGAATATCGTTCGGTGCAGCCACTGTGCAAAACAGGAGGGAGAGTCCTCAAAAGACGGAAAATACACTGGTCAGAAGCTTTGGATCTCGGGGGCAGGCTAACAAGCTCCCAAAGGCCCGGCCTCGCCCCTGCTTCTGCCCCAGCTCGCCTGTGCCCCACAGGGTCCGGGGCGGCCTCCACTCCCAGGGCAGGGCCACCCGCGCGGGAAGGCCTCGCAAGGCCTGAGGGCCAGTCTCGGCTGGCCCGGGGCCGTCCAGCGCCCTCCCATCTCCCGGGGCTGCTCCCACTTTGCCAAAGCCGCCTGTGAGCGGCGGCCAAGAAAGCCGCGCGGTTCAGCCAGTACTAAGGAGGGGGAGGAAGGCACCCCAACCAGGCCGGGGGACCCCGGGACCCGCCTCACGGTCCCAACCTGGACGCGCGGCCTGGACCCCACCGACGCACCCCTCCCCCCACCCCCGGGCGCCTCCCCAACTGCACAGCCCAGGCCTCACCCGCCGACTCCCCGACCTGCGCGCCCCCACCAGCGCCCCCTTACCTGGCTCGCGACGGCAGCAGAGGCGACAGCAAGCGGCGGGAGGCCGAGACCCCAGGCAGCCTTCCTCCTCCGGGAGCTGGTCCAGGAGCACCCAGCTCCCGCCCAGCTTCCTCACGTTCTGGGCGCGCCCCAGCGCCCTGGCGTCCCGGCGCCCGTGCGCGCGCGCGCGCACGAGCAGCTTTCAGCGCCCCTCCCCCTCCCGCCCGCCCGCCTGACAGCAGCATGGAGGCTTGGCTGCGACTCCAGCAGTAGGGATGCTGCGAGTGGGGCCGGGCGGTGGGCCGGTGGAGCTGCGGGCGGTGGGGCGGTGGGGCGGTGGGGCGGTGGGGCGGTGGGGCGAGCCCAGCCCGCGGCCAGGGCTGGCCGGGTCCCCAACACCAACGCGGCCCCCCACGCCCTCCTCCAGGGTCCCGGCCCCCAAGTAGGACCACCACGGGCCCAGGGCCAGGCCTCACCCCACCAGCCCCACTACCACTGCTCGCCGACCCCCCACCCAGTCCATGCCTCCCCACCCCCTGCCACGCCCGGTCCCCGATCCACTGCACCCCCGAGACAAAGCTGCTTCTCCTCACACCCAAATCCCGCCCCAGGTCTGCGCCCCACTCGGTCCTAAGCTACAGCCCCTGTAAACCGCGCTCACCCCTCGGGCCTCACCCCAGGTCCCCCCACCGTCCGCAGATACTCCCCTAACCCTTCACCTAGGAATGAGCCCCCACCCTTCAGCCGGGTCACTTCCGCTCCCAGCAACCCCTCCCCCTCACCCTGTCCGCCCTCATCGCCAGATCGCCGCACACCCGGAGTGCACCCCGACCCCAGATGACCCCCTCAGCCCTCTCCTCGCGAGAGCCGGGCGCTCCGGGCTCCGATCACCACGGCGACAGCCGCTAGACAGGGATGCCCCGGGCCCACGGCAGGCACGCAGTCCTGGCTCCCAGGGGCGCGGCCCCGGCGGCCGGGTGGGCGGGGCTTGAGGCCATTCCAATTCCCTGCCCCACCGCCACGCCCCCATCCCACCCCGAAGCCCAATGCCTCCTCAGAGCCCATGGGATGGGTGGTCCCGAGCTGCACACCGCTCGCCAGTGGGCCTTGGCTGCTTGATGCTGGTGCGGGGAGGGAGGGTGCAGCCTTAGCCCGGCCCTCGGCCCCCGGGATGGACAGCGGGCAGCAGTGGCAGTGGCAGTGGTAGTGGGGGTGGCGGCGTCGGCGGCGAGGGCGGGACAGGGCGGCTGTCCTGGGAGAGCAAGTCCACTTGCTCCCACTTCCCCCGCCGCCTGGCCTCTGCTGCCAGAGCTTCCTGGAAGGAGTTTCCCCCTGTCAGCCTGCCCCTGGGAGGCAGGCCGGCTATGGCCAGGGGGGCGGGGCGGCGGCAGTGGCAGCAGCAGAGCTGGAGATGGCAGGATTGGGGCTGACCCATACTACTAGCCAGGTACTTGCTCCCATTGCCCGCTGTCTCTGTCGCTGTCGCTGTCGCTGTCGCTGTCTCTGTCTCTGTCCCTGTCGCTGCCCCCGCCCCTGCACATTGACTGCACCACGCCCACCTCTCAGGAGCAGGATCACCTGAGGACAAGCCTCCAGGGACCCTGGGGCAGCAGAGACCGCCCCCAGAGCAGGCTGAGGGGGACACGCGAGGAAATGCACAGGATTGCCTTGGCAGCCCCCGCCCCACGCTGCCGCCCGCCCTCTCTGCAGCCGCCCCAGACCCCGCCACCACCACTGCCCCCTGAGCACACCGCGCCAGCATCCCGGAAGCCGGACAACACGGACATGTGCACCCAGTCAACCTGGCGTAGCACAGGGCGCCCCCTGAGCAAGCTGAGGAGTCACGAGAGGAAATCCACAGGCTTACCTGGGCAGCCCTCGCCACCGCTGCTGACCCCTCTGCAGCCTCCCCTTCCCCGCCCCGGGCCACCATCCCCTCAGCGCACCGCGCCTGCCTCCGGGGAGGCATCCAACACGTAGATGTGCAGCTAGTGAACCTGGGGTACCAGAGTCCGACCCCAGGCCAGGCCAAGGGATCATGGGAGCAAACACTCGGGCTTCTAGGGCAGCCCCGCCTCCTCTCTGCAGCCCCTGACCGAACCGCCCCAGCCTCCCATGACCTGGCTGACAAGGAGACTTCAATCCCGCAAACCTGGGGTGGCAGAGGCTGTCCCCAGGCCAAGGAGAGGGGGAGATGGGAGGAAACTTACCAACTCGCCAGGGCAGCCCCCTTAGCCGCAGTGCCTCCGGCCCCTCCACCACTGACCTCTTTCACTGACCGCACCACGCCCGCTCCCAAGAGCAGGCTGATTAAATGGCTTCAGTCTGAGGAACGTGGGAGAGCGGCGGTCGCCACCAGGCTAGGCCGTTGGGGACACGGGAGAAAATCCTCTGGCTCACCAGGGGCACCCCAGTCCCCGGACCCTGACCCCATCACTGTCCCCTGACTGCACTCCGCCTGTAGTGAGTGTGTCTGTCCGTCTGCCTGCCTGCCTGCCTGCCTGCCTGCCTGCCTGCCTGCCTGCCTGCCTGCCTATCTATCTGTTGGAGGAGGGGAGAGGCTAGTCTATGTCTGTGTGTCTCTGTGTGTCTTTGTAATGGAGGAAGAGGAGGCTAGCATGTCTCTCTCTCGGCCTCTCTCTCTCTCTGACAATCCATCCATGCAATGGAGGAGGCAGAGGAGGCTAGTGTGTTTGTCTATCTGCCTAATTGAGGAGGAGAAGGAGTGCAGTGTGTGTGTGTCTGTGTGTGTAAGTGTGTGTGTGGGTCTGTCCATTTCTGTAATTTTCTATCTAATGGAGGAGGAGGTGGAGGAAGCTAGCGTGACTTTCCGTCTGTCTGTCTGCATACGCACCTAATGAAGTAGGAGGAGGCTACTGTGTTCGTCTAAGTGTCTTTCTATTGGAGGAGGTGAGTGTGTCTGTCTCTCAGTCTGTCTGTGTGTTTCTTTACCTACTAGAGGAGGAGGCTAGTGTGTCTATCTACTTACCTACCTGATTGAGGAGGAAGAGGAGGCTGCTGTGTGTGTGTGTATCTCTCTGACAATCTATTTCATGGAGGAGGAGATTGGTGTGTCCATCTACCTACCTAACTGAGGAGTAGGAGGAGGCTTCTGTTTGTGTGTGTGTGTGTGTGTGTGTGTGTGTGTGTGTGTGTGTGTGTTATGGTGTGTGCCTGTCTGTCTTTGTATGTATGTATCTGTGTACCTATGTAATGGAGGAGGAGGACGAGGTTAGTGTATCTATCTGTTAATAACAAAGAAAGAGACTAGCGTGTCTGCCTATTTATATGTCTGTCTCTCTGTGTATTGGAGGAAGCCTCCCGGGACTCCATTGACCTGGAGAGACGTCAGATGCCACCCTGAGGCAGAAGAAGGCGCCCAGAGAGCTGGCTGAGGGGGACTCGGGAGGAAATCCACAGGCTTGCCTGGGCAGCTCGCGTCCTTCGCTGCTGCCCTCTCTGCAGCCGCCCCGCCCCCTACCCCAATCCCGGCCCCTGGGCGTACAGCCCCAGCATACGCAGAAATAAATTCAAAATGGCTTAGACACTTAAACGTAAGACAAGACACCACACACCTCTCGGTAGGAAACGTAGGCCAAACAGTATCCCACGTACACCTCACCCATTTTCTCCTAGGGTAGTCTCCCCAAGCAACAGAAAACTCAGCAAAAATACAAACACAAACGGGAGCAAACTGAATTCATCAGCTTTGGCACACCAAAGGAAACCAGAAGCAGAACTAAACCACGACCTACGAAACAGGAGACAATCTTTGCCAAACATGAGACTGACTAGGGGTTCATTTCCACCATATCCAAACAGCTCATCCGACTCAACGGACAGAAGACGACCCAATCCAAAAATGGGCAGAAGACGACCTCAGGAAGCAATTCTCCAGCGAAGACCCACCAGCGACCAATGAGAGGCACATGACAAAACAGGCTCAAGGTTGCTAATTATCCGAGGAATACAAGGCAAAAGTACAATGAGGTGGCATCGCACCCCAGTTAGAGTGGCCATCATTCCAAAGCCCACACAGGATCAAGGCTACAGAGGCTGTGGAGAAAAGGGATCCCTCCTACACTGTCGGTGGGAATATCGTTCGGTGCAGCCACTGTGCAAAACAGGAGGGAGAGTCCTCAAAAGACGGAAAATACACTGGTCAGAAGCTTTGGATCTCGGGGGCAGGCTAACAAGCTCCCAAAGGCCCGGCCTCGCCCCTGCTTCTGCCCCAGCTCGCCTGTGCCCCACAGGGTCCGGGGCGGCCTCCACTCCCAGGGCAGGGCCACCCGCGCGGGAAGGCCTCGCAAGGCCTGAGGGCCAGTCTCGGCTGGCCCGGGGCCGTCCAGCGCCCTCCCATCTCCCGGGGCTGCTCCCACTTTGCCAAAGCCGCCTGTGAGCGGCGGCCAAGAAAGCCGCGCGGTTCAGCCAGTACTAAGGAGGGGGAGGAAGGCACCCCAACCAGGCCGGGGGACCCCGGGACCCGCCTCACGGTCCCAACCTGGACGCGCGGCCTGGACCCCACCGACGCACCCCTCCCCCCACCCCCGGGCGCCTCCCCAACTGCACAGCCCAGGCCTCACCCGCCGACTCCCCGACCTGCGCGCCCCCACCAGCGCCCCCTTACCTGGCTCGCGACGGCAGCAGAGGCGACAGCAAGCGGCGGGAGGCCGAGACCCCAGGCAGCCTTCCTCCTCCGGGAGCTGGTCCAGGAGCACCCAGCTCCCGCCCAGCTTCCTCACGTTCTGGGCGCGCCCCAGCGCCCTGGCGTCCCGGCGCCCGTGCGCGCGCGCGCACGAGCAGCTTTCAGCGCCCCTCCCCCTCCCGCCCGCCCGCCTGACAGCAGCATGGAGGCTTGGCTGCCACTCCAGCAGTAGGGATGCTGCGAGTGGGGCCGGGCGGTGGGCCGGTGGAGCTTCGGGCGGTGGGGCGGTGGGGCGGTGGGGCGGTGGGGCGAGCCCAGCCCGCGGCCAGGGCTGGCCGGGTCCCCAACACCAACGCGGCCCCCCACGCCCTCCTCCAGGGTCCCGGCCCCCAAGTAGGACCACCACGGGCCCAGGGCCAGGCCTCACCCCACCAGCCCCACTACCACTGCTCGCCGACCCCCCACCCAGTCCATGCCTCCCCACCCCCTGCCACGCCCGGTCCCCGATCCACTGCACCCCCGAGACAAAGCTGCTTCTCCTCACACCCAAATCCCGCCCCAGGTCTGCGCCCCACTCGGTCCTAAGCTACAGCCCCTGTAAACCGCGCTCACCCCTCGGGCCTCACCCCAGGTCCCCCCACCGTCCGCAGATACTCCCCTAACCCTTCACCTAGGAATGAGCCCCCACCCTTCAGCCGGGTCACTTCCGCTCCCAGCAACCCCTCCCCCTCACCCTGTCCGCCCTCATCGCCAGATCGCCGCACACCCGGAGTGCACCCCGACCCCAGATGACCCCCTCAGCCCTCTCCTCGCGAGAGCCGGGCGCTCCGGGCTCCGATCACCACGGCGACAGCCGCTAGACAGGGATGCCCCGGGCCCACGGCAGGCACGCAGTCCTGGCTCCCAGGGGCGCGGCCCCGGCGGCCGGGTGGGCGGGGCTTGAGGCCATTCCAATTCCCTGCCCCACCGCCACGCCCCCATCCCACCCCGAAGCCCAATGCCTCCTCAGAGCCCATGGGATGGGTGGTCCCGAGCTGCACACCGCTCGCCAGTGGGCCTTGGCTGCTTGATGCTGGTGCGGGGAGGGAGGGTGCAGCCTTAGCCCGGCCCTCGGCCCCCGGGATGGACAGCGGGCAGCAGTGGCAGTGGCAGTGGTAGTGGGGGTGGCGGCGTCGGCGGCGAGGGCGGGACAGGGCGGCTGTCCTGGGAGAGCAAGTCCACTTGCTCCCACTTCCCCCGCCGCCTGGCCTCTGCTGCCAGAGCTTCCTGGAAGGAGTTTCCCCCTGTCAGCCTGCCCCTGGGAGGCAGGCCGGCTATGGCCAGGGGGGCGGGGCGGCGGCAGTGGCAGCAGCAGAGCTGGAGATGGCAGGATTGGGGCTGACCCATACTACTAGCCAGGTACTTGCTCCCATTGCCCGCTGTCTCTGTCGCTGTCGCTGTCGCTGTCGCTGTCTCTGTCTCTGTCCCTGTCGCTGCCCCCGCCCCTGCACATTGACTGCACCACGCCCACCTCTCAGGAGCAGGATCACCTGAGGACAAGCCTCCAGGGACCCTGGGGCAGCAGAGACCGCCCCCAGAGCAGGCTGAGGGGGACACGCGAGGAAATGCACAGGATTGCCTTGGCAGCCCCCGCCCCACGCTGCCGCCCGCCCTCTCTGCAGCCGCCCCAGACCCCGCCACCACCACTGCCCCCTGAGCACACCGCGCCAGCATCCCGGAAGCCGGACAACACGGACATGTGCACCCAGTCAACCTGGCGTAGCACAGGGCGCCCCCTGAGCAAGCTGAGGAGTCACGAGAGGAAATCCACAGGCTTACCTGGGCAGCCCTCGCCACCGCTGCTGACCCCTCTGCAGCCTCCCCTTCCCCGCCCCGGGCCACCATCCCCTCAGCGCACCGCGCCTGCCTCCGGGGAGGCATCCAACACGTAGATGTGCAGCTAGTGAACCTGGGGTACCAGAGTCCGACCCCAGGCCAGGCCAAGGGATCATGGGAGCAAACACTCGGGCTTCTAGGGCAGCCCCGCCTCCTCTCTGCAGCCCCTGACCGAACCGCCCCAGCCTCCCATGACCTGGCTGACAAGGAGACTTCAATCCCGCAAACCTGGGGTGGCAGAGGCTGTCCCCAGGCCAAGGAGAGGGGGAGATGGGAGGAAACTTACCAACTCGCCAGGGCAGCCCCCTTAGCCGCAGTGCCTCCGGCCCCTCCACCACTGACCTCTTTCACTGACCGCACCACGCCCGCTCCCAAGAGCAGGCTGATTAAATGGCTTCAGTCTGAGGAACGTGGGAGAGCGGCGGTCGCCACCAGGCTAGGCCGTTGGGGACACGGGAGAAAATCCTCTGGCTCACCAGGGGCACCCCAGTCCCCGGACCCTGACCCCATCACTGTCCCCTGACTGCACTCCGCCTGTAGTGAGTGTGTCTGTCCGTCTGCCTGCCTGCCTGCCTGCCTGCCTGCCTGCCTGCCTGCCTGCCTGCCTGCCTATCTATCTGTTGGAGGAGGGGAGAGGCTAGTCTATGTCTGTGTGTCTCTGTGTGTCTTTGTAATGGAGGAAGAGGAGGCTAGCATGTCTCTCTCTCGGCCTCTCTCTCTCTCTGACAATCCATCCATGCAATGGAGGAGGCAGAGGAGGCTAGTGTGTTTGTCTATCTGCCTAATTGAGGAGGAGAAGGAGTGCAGTGTGTGTGTGTCTGTGTGTGTAAGTGTGTGTGTGGGTCTGTCCATTTCTGTAATTTTCTATCTAATGGAGGAGGAGGTGGAGGAAGCTAGCGTGACTTTCCGTCTGTCTGTCTGCATACGCACCTAATGAAGTAGGAGGAGGCTACTGTGTTCGTCTAAGTGTCTTTCTATTGGAGGAGGTGAGTGTGTCTGTCTCTCAGTCTGTCTGTGTGTTTCTTTACCTACTAGAGGAGGAGGCTAGTGTGTCTATCTACTTACCTACCTGATTGAGGAGGAAGAGGAGGCTGCTGTGTGTGTGTGTATCTCTCTGACAATCTATTTCATGGAGGAGGAGATTGGTGTGTCCATCTACCTACCTAACTGAGGAGTAGGAGGAGGCTTCTGTTTGTGTGTGTGTGTGTGTGTGTGTGTGTGTGTGTGTGTGTGTGTGTGTTATGGTGTGTGCCTGTCTGTCTTTGTATGTATGTATCTGTGTACCTATGTAATGGAGGAGGAGGACGAGGTTAGTGTATCTATCTGTTAATAACAAAGAAAGAGACTAGCGTGTCTGCCTATTTATATGTCTGTCTCTCTGTGTATTGGAGGAAGCCTCCCGGGACTCCATTGACCTGGAGAGACGTCAGATGCCACCCTGAGGCAGAAGAAGGCGCCCAGAGAGCTGGCTGAGGGGGACTCGGGAGGAAATCCACAGGCTTGCCTGGGCAGCTCGCGTCCTTCGCTGCTGCCCTCTCTGCAGCCGCCCCGCCCCCTACCCCAATCCCGGCCCCTGGGCGTACAGCCCCAGCATACGCAGAAATAAATTCAAAATGGCTTAGACACTTAAACGTAAGACAAGACACCACACACCTCTCGGTAGGAAACGTAGGCCAAACAGTATCCCACGTACACCTCACCCATTTTCTCCTAGGGTAGTCTCCCCAAGCAACAGAAAACTCAGCAAAAATACAAACACAAACGGGAGCAAACTGAATTCATCAGCTTTGGCACACCAAAGGAAACCAGAAGCAGAACTAAACCACGACCTACGAAACAGGAGACAATCTTTGCCAAACATGAGACTGACTAGGGGTTCATTTCCACCATATCCAAACAGCTCATCCGACTCAACGGACAGAAGACGACCCAATCCAAAAATGGGCAGAAGACGACCTCAGGAAGCAATTCTCCAGCGAAGACCCACCAGCGACCAATGAGAGGCACATGACAAAACAGGCTCAAGGTTGCTAATTATCCGAGGAATACAAGGCAAAAGTACAATGAGGTGGCATCGCACCCCAGTTAGAGTGGCCATCATTCCAAAGCCCACACAGGATCAAGGCTACAGAGGCTGTGGAGAAAAGGGATCCCTCCTACACTGTCGGTGGGAATATCGTTCGGTGCAGCCACTGTGCAAAACAGGAGGGAGAGTCCTCAAAAGACGGAAAATACACTGGTCAGAAGCTTTGGATCTCGGGGGCAGGCTAACAAGCTCCCAAAGGCCCGGCCTCGCCCCTGCTTCTGCCCCAGCTCGCCTGTGCCCCACAGGGTCCGGGGCGGCCTCCACTCCCAGGGCAGGGCCACCCGCGCGGGAAGGCCTCGCAAGGCCTGAGGGCCAGTCTCGGCTGGCCCGGGGCCGTCCAGCGCCCTCCCATCTCCCGGGGCTGCTCCCACTTTGCCAAAGCCGCCTGTGAGCGGCGGCCAAGAAAGCCGCGCGGTTCAGCCAGTACTAAGGAGGGGGAGGAAGGCACCCCAACCAGGCCGGGGGACCCCGGGACCCGCCTCACGGTCCCAACCTGGACGCGCGGCCTGGACCCCACCGACGCACCCCTCCCCCCACCCCCGGGCGCCTCCCCAACTGCACAGCCCAGGCCTCACCCGCCGACTCCCCGACCTGCGCGCCCCCACCAGCGCCCCCTTACCTGGCTCGCGACGGCAGCAGAGGCGACAGCAAGCGGCGGGAGGCCGAGACCCCAGGCAGCCTTCCTCCTCCGGGAGCTGGTCCAGGAGCACCCAGCTCCCGCCCAGCTTCCTCACGTTCTGGGCGCGCCCCAGCGCCCTGGCGTCCCGGCGCCCGTGCGCGCGCGCGCACGAGCAGCTTTCAGCGCCCCTCCCCCTCCCGCCCGCCCGCCTGACAGCAGCATGGAGGCTTGGCTGCCACTCCAGCAGTAGGGATGCTGCGAGTGGGGCCGGGCGGTGGGCCGGTGGAGCTTCGGGCGGTGGGGCGGTGGGGCGGTGGGGCGGTGGGGCGAGCCCAGCCCGCGGCCAGGGCTGGCCGGGTCCCCAACACCAACGCGGCCCCCCACGCCCTCCTCCAGGGTCCCGGCCCCCAAGTAGGACCACCACGGGCCCAGGGCCAGGCCTCACCCCACCAGCCCCACTACCACTGCTCGCCGACCCCCCACCCAGTCCATGCCTCCCCACCCCCTGCCACGCCCGGTCCCCGATCCACTGCACCCCCGAGACAAAGCTGCTTCTCCTCACACCCAAATCCCGCCCCAGGTCTGCGCCCCACTCGGTCCTAAGCTACAGCCCCTGTAAACCGCGCTCACCCCTCGGGCCTCACCCCAGGTCCCCCCACCGTCCGCAGATACTCCCCTAACCCTTCACCTAGGAATGAGCCCCCACCCTTCAGCCGGGTCACTTCCGCTCCCAGCAACCCCTCCCCCTCACCCTGTCCGCCCTCATCGCCAGATCGCCGCACACCCGGAGTGCACCCCGACCCCAGATGACCCCCTCAGCCCTCTCCTCGCGAGAGCCGGGCGCTCCGGGCTCCGATCACCACGGCGACAGCCGCTAGACAGGGATGCCCCGGGCCCACGGCAGGCACGCAGTCCTGGCTCCCAGGGGCGCGGCCCCGGCGGCCGGGTGGGCGGGGCTTGAGGCCATTCCAATTCCCTGCCCCACCGCCACGCCCCCATCCCACCCCGAAGCCCAATGCCTCCTCAGAGCCCATGGGATGGGTGGTCCCGAGCTGCACACCGCTCGCCAGTGGGCCTTGGCTGCTTGATGCTGGTGCGGGGAGGGAGGGTGCAGCCTTAGCCCGGCCCTCGGCCCCCGGGATGGACAGCGGGCAGCAGTGGCAGTGGCAGTGGTAGTGGGGGTGGCGGCGTCGGCGGCGAGGGCGGGACAGGGCGGCTGTCCTGGGAGAGCAAGTCCACTTGCTCCCACTTCCCCCGCCGCCTGGCCTCTGCTGCCAGAGCTTCCTGGAAGGAGTTTCCCCCTGTCAGCCTGCCCCTGGGAGGCAGGCCGGCTATGGCCAGGGGGGCGGGGCGGCGGCAGTGGCAGCAGCAGAGCTGGAGATGGCAGGATTGGGGCTGACCCATACTACTAGCCAGGTACTTGCTCCCATTGCCCGCTGTCTCTGTCGCTGTCGCTGTCGCTGTCGCTGTCTCTGTCTCTGTCCCTGTCGCTGCCCCCGCCCCTGCACATTGACTGCACCACGCCCACCTCTCAGGAGCAGGATCACCTGAGGACAAGCCTCCAGGGACCCTGGGGCAGCAGAGACCGCCCCCAGAGCAGGCTGAGGGGGACACGCGAGGAAATGCACAGGATTGCCTTGGCAGCCCCCGCCCCACGCTGCCGCCCGCCCTCTCTGCAGCCGCCCCAGACCCCGCCACCACCACTGCCCCCTGAGCACACCGCGCCAGCATCCCGGAAGCCGGACAACACGGACATGTGCACCCAGTCAACCTGGCGTAGCACAGGGCGCCCCCTGAGCAAGCTGAGGAGTCACGAGAGGAAATCCACAGGCTTACCTGGGCAGCCCTCGCCACCGCTGCTGACCCCTCTGCAGCCTCCCCTTCCCCGCCCCGGGCCACCATCCCCTCAGCGCACCGCGCCTGCCTCCGGGGAGGCATCCAACACGTAGATGTGCAGCTAGTGAACCTGGGGTACCAGAGTCCGACCCCAGGCCAGGCCAAGGGATCATGGGAGCAAACACTCGGGCTTCTAGGGCAGCCCCGCCTCCTCTCTGCAGCCCCTGACCGAACCGCCCCAGCCTCCCATGACCTGGCTGACAAGGAGACTTCAATCCCGCAAACCTGGGGTGGCAGAGGCTGTCCCCAGGCCAAGGAGAGGGGGAGATGGGAGGAAACTTACCAACTCGCCAGGGCAGCCCCCTTAGCCGCAGTGCCTCCGGCCCCTCCACCACTGACCTCTTTCACTGACCGCACCACGCCCGCTCCCAAGAGCAGGCTGATTAAATGGCTTCAGTCTGAGGAACGTGGGAGAGCGGCGGTCGCCACCAGGCTAGGCCGTTGGGGACACGGGAGAAAATCCTCTGGCTCACCAGGGGCACCCCAGTCCCCGGACCCTGACCCCATCACTGTCCCCTGACTGCACTCCGCCTGTAGTGAGTGTGTCTGTCCGTCTGCCTGCCTGCCTGCCTGCCTGCCTGCCTGCCTGCCTGCCTGCCTGCCTGCCTATCTATCTGTTGGAGGAGGGGAGAGGCTAGTCTATGTCTGTGTGTCTCTGTGTGTCTTTGTAATGGAGGAAGAGGAGGCTAGCATGTCTCTCTCTCGGCCTCTCTCTCTCTCTGACAATCCATCCATGCAATGGAGGAGGCAGAGGAGGCTAGTGTGTTTGTCTATCTGCCTAATTGAGGAGGAGAAGGAGTGCAGTGTGTGTGTGTCTGTGTGTGTAAGTGTGTGTGTGGGTCTGTCCATTTCTGTAATTTTCTATCTAATGGAGGAGGAGGTGGAGGAAGCTAGCGTGACTTTCCGTCTGTCTGTCTGCATACGCACCTAATGAAGTAGGAGGAGGCTACTGTGTTCGTCTAAGTGTCTTTCTATTGGAGGAGGTGAGTGTGTCTGTCTCTCAGTCTGTCTGTGTGTTTCTTTACCTACTAGAGGAGGAGGCTAGTGTGTCTATCTACTTACCTACCTGATTGAGGAGGAAGAGGAGGCTGCTGTGTGTGTGTGTATCTCTCTGACAATCTA
This sequence comes from Vicugna pacos, assembly GCF_048564905.1. Classification (NCBI taxonomy): domain Eukaryota; kingdom Metazoa; phylum Chordata; class Mammalia; order Artiodactyla; family Camelidae; genus Vicugna; species Vicugna pacos. The sequence goes on along the minus strand of NW_027328742.1, from coordinate 10,548,759 downwards.
TTTCATGGAGGAGGAGATTGGTGTGTCCATCTACCTACCTAACTGAGGAGTAGGAGGAGGCTTCTGTTTGTGTGTGTGTGTGTGTGTGTGTGTGTGTGTGTGTGTGTGTGTGTGTTATGGTGTGTGCCTGTCTGTCTTTGTATGTATGTATCTGTGTACCTATGTAATGGAGGAGGAGGACGAGGTTAGTGTATCTATCTGTTAATAACAAAGAAAGAGACTAGCGTGTCTGCCTATTTATATGTCTGTCTCTCTGTGTATTGGAGGAAGCCTCCCGGGACTCCATTGACCTGGAGAGACGTCAGATGCCACCCTGAGGCAGAAGAAGGCGCCCAGAGAGCTGGCTGAGGGGGACTCGGGAGGAAATCCACAGGCTTGCCTGGGCAGCTCGCGTCCTTCGCTGCTGCCCTCTCTGCAGCCGCCCCGCCCCCTACCCCAATCCCGGCCCCTGGGCGTACAGCCCCAGCATACGCAGAAATAAATTCAAAATGGCTTAGACACTTAAACGTAAGACAAGACACCACACACCTCTCGGTAGGAAACGTAGGCCAAACAGTATCCCACGTACACCTCACCCATTTTCTCCTAGGGTAGTCTCCCCAAGCAACAGAAAACTCAGCAAAAATACAAACACAAACGGGAGCAAACTGAATTCATCAGCTTTGGCACACCAAAGGAAACCAGAAGCAGAACTAAACCACGACCTACGAAACAGGAGACAATCTTTGCCAAACATGAGACTGACTAGGGGTTCATTTCCACCATATCCAAACAGCTCATCCGACTCAACGGACAGAAGACGACCCAATCCAAAAATGGGCAGAAGACGACCTCAGGAAGCAATTCTCCAGCGAAGACCCACCAGCGACCAATGAGAGGCACATGACAAAACAGGCTCAAGGTTGCTAATTATCCGAGGAATACAAGGCAAAAGTACAATGAGGTGGCATCGCACCCCAGTTAGAGTGGCCATCATTCCAAAGCCCACACAGGATCAAGGCTACAGAGGCTGTGGAGAAAAGGGATCCCTCCTACACTGTCGGTGGGAATATCGTTCGGTGCAGCCACTGTGCAAAACAGGAGGGAGAGTCCTCAAAAGACGGAAAATACACTGGTCAGAAGCTTTGGATCTCGGGGGCAGGCTAACAAGCTCCCAAAGGCCCGGCCTCGCCCCTGCTTCTGCCCCAGCTCGCCTGTGCCCCACAGGGTCCGGGGCGGCCTCCACTCCCAGGGCAGGGCCACCCGCGCGGGAAGGCCTCGCAAGGCCTGAGGGCCAGTCTCGGCTGGCCCGGGGCCGTCCAGCGCCCTCCCATCTCCCGGGGCTGCTCCCACTTTGCCAAAGCCGCCTGTGAGCGGCGGCCAAGAAAGCCGCGCGGTTCAGCCAGTACTAAGGAGGGGGAGGAAGGCACCCCAACCAGGCCGGGGGACCCCGGGACCCGCCTCACGGTCCCAACCTGGACGCGCGGCCTGGACCCCACCGACGCACCCCTCCCCCCACCCCCGGGCGCCTCCCCAACTGCACAGCCCAGGCCTCACCCGCCGACTCCCCGACCTGCGCGCCCCCACCAGCGCCCCCTTACCTGGCTCGCGACGGCAGCAGAGGCGACAGCAAGCGGCGGGAGGCCGAGACCCCAGGCAGCCTTCCTCCTCCGGGAGCTGGTCCAGGAGCACCCAGCTCCCGCCCAGCTTCCTCACGTTCTGGGCGCGCCCCAGCGCCCTGGCGTCCCGGCGCCCGTGCGCGCGCGCGCGCACGAGCAGCTTTCAGCGCCCCTCCCCCTCCCGCCCGCCCGCCTGACAGCAGCATGGAGGCTTGGCTGCGACTCCAGCAGTAGGGATGCTGCGAGTGGGGCCGGGCGGTGGGCCGGTGGAGCTTCGGGCGGTGGGGCGGTGGGGCGGTGGGGCGGTGGGGCGGTGGGGCGAGCCCAGCCCGCGGCCAGGGCTGGCCGGGTCCCCAACACCAACGCGGCCCCCCACGCCCTCCTCCAGGGTCCCGGCCCCCAAGTAGGACCACCACGGGCCCAGGGCCAGGCCTCACCCCACCAGCCCCACTACCACTGCTCGCCGACCCCCCACCCAGTCCATGCCTCCCCACCCCCTGCCACGCCCGGTCCCCGATCCACTGCACCCCCGAGACAAAGCTGCTTCTCCTCACACCCAAATCCCGCCCCAGGTCTGCGCCCCACTCGGTCCTAAGCTACAGCCCCTGTAAACCGCGCTCACCCCTCGGGCCTCACCCCAGGTCCCCCCACCGTCCGCAGATACTCCCCTAACCCTTCACCTAGGAATGAGCCCCCACCCTTCAGCCGGGTCACTTCCGCTCCCAGCAACCCCTCCCCCTCACCCTGTCCGCCCTCATCGCCAGATCGCCGCACACCCGGAGTGCACCCCGACCCCAGATGACCCCCTCAGCCCTCTCCTCGCGAGAGCCGGGCGCTCCGGGCTCCGATCACCACGGCGACAGCCGCTAGACAGGGATGCCCCGGGCCCACGGCAGGCACGCAGTCCTGGCTCCCAGGGGCGCGGCCCCGGCGGCCGGGTGGGCGGGGCTTGAGGCCATTCCAATTCCCTGCCCCACCGCCACGCCCCCATCCCACCCCGAAGCCCAATGCCTCCTCAGAGCCCATGGGATGGGTGGTCCCGAGCTGCACACCGCTCGCCAGTGGGCCTTGGCTGCTTGATGCTGGTGCGGGGAGGGAGGGTGCAGCCTTAGCCCGGCCCTCGGCCCCCGGGATGGACAGCGGGCAGCAGTGGCAGTGGCAGTGGTAGTGGGGGTGGCGGCGTCGGCGGCGAGGGCGGGACAGGGCGGCTGTCCTGGGAGAGCAAGTCCACTTGCTCCCACTTCCCCCGCCGCCTGGCCTCTGCTGCCAGAGCTTCCTGGAAGGAGTTTCCCCCTGTCAGCCTGCCCCTGGGAGGCAGGCCGGCTATGGCCAGGGGGGCGGGGCGGCGGCGGTGGCAGCAGCAGAGCTGGAGATGGCAGGATTGGGGCTGACCCATACTACTAGCCAGGTACTTGCTCCCATTGCCCGCTGTCTCTGTCGCTGTCGCTGTCGCTGTCTCTGTCTCTGTCCCTGTCGCTGCCCCCGCCCCTGCACATTGACTGCACCACGCCCACCTCTCAGGAGCAGGATCACCTGAGGACAAGCCTCCAGGGACCCTGGGGCAGCAGAGACCGCCCCCAGAGCAGGCTGAGGGGGACACGCGAGGAAATGCACAGGATTGCCTTGGCAGCCCCCGCCCCACGCTGCCGCCCGCCCTCTCTGCAGCCGCCCCAGACCCCGCCACCACCACTGCCCCCTGAGCACACCGCGCCAGCATCCCGGAAGCCGGACAACACGGACATGTGCACCCAGTCAACCTGGCGTAGCACAGGGCGCCCCCTGAGCAAGCTGAGGAGTCACGAGAGGAAATCCACAGGCTTACCTGGGCAGCCCTCGCCACCGCTGCTGACCCCTCTGCAGCCTCCCCTTCCCCGCCCCGGGCCACCATCCCCTCAGCGCACCGCGCCTGCCTCCGGGGAGGCATCCAACACGTAGATGTGCAGCTAGTGAACCTGGGGTACCAGAGTCCGACCCCAGGCCAGGCCAAGGGATCATGGGAGCAAACACTCGGGCTTCTAGGGCAGCCCCGCCTCCTCTCTGCAGCCCCTGACCGAACCGCCCCAGCCTCCCATGACCTGGCTGACAAGGAGACTTCAATCCCGCAAACCTGGGGTGGCAGAGGCTGTCCCCAGGCCAAGGAGAGGGGGAGATGGGAGGAAACTTACCAACTCGCCAGGGCAGCCCCCTTAGCCGCAGTGCCTCCGGCCCCTCCACCACTGACCTCTTTCACTGACCGCACCACGCCCGCTCCCAAGAGCAGGCTGATTAAATGGCTTCAGTCTGAGGAACGTGGGAGAGCGGCGGTCGCCACCAGGCTAGGCCGTTGGGGACACGGGAGAAAATCCTCTGGCTCACCAGGGGCACCCCAGTCCCCGGACCCTGACCCCATCACTGTCCCCTGACTGCACTCCGCCTGTAGTGAGTGTGTCTGTCCGTCTGCCTGCCTGCCTGCCTGCCTGCCTGCCTGCCTGCCTGCCTGCCTATCTATCTGTTGGAGGAGGGGAGAGGCTAGTCTATGTCTGTGTGTCTCTGTGTGTCTTTGTAATGGAGGAAGAGGAGGCTAGTATGTCTCTCTCTCGGCCTCTCTCTCTCTCTGACAATCCATCCATGCAATGGAGGAGGCAGAGGAGGCTAGTGTGTTTGTCTATCTGCCTAATTGAGGAGGAGAAGGAGTGTAGTGTGTGTGTGTCTGTGTGTGTAAGTGTGTGTGTGGGTCTGTCCATTTCTGTAATTTTCTATCTAATGGAGGAGGAGGTGGAGGAAGCTAGCGTGACTTTCCGTCTGTCTGTCTGCATACGCACCTAATGAAGTAGGAGGAGGCTACTGTGTTCGTCTAAGTGTCTTTCTATTGGAGGAGGTGAGTGTGTCTGTCTCTCAGTCTGTCTGTGTGTTTCTTTACCTACTAGAGGAGGAGGCTAGTGTGTCTATCTACTTACCTACCTGATTGAGGAGGAAGAGGAGGCTGCTGTGTGTGTGTGTATCTCTCTGACAATCTATTTCATGGAGGAGGAGATTGGTGTGTCCATCTACCTACCTAACTGAGGAGTAGGAGGAGGCTTCTGTTTGAGTGTGTGTGTGTGTGTGTGTGTGTGTGTGTGTGTGTTATGGTGTGTGCCTGTCTGTCTTTGTATGTATGTATCTGTGTACCTATGTAATGGAGGAGGAGGACGAGGTTAGTGTATCTATCTGTTAATAACAAAGAAAGAGACTAGCGTGTCTGCCTATTTATATGTCTGTCTCTCTGTGTATTGGAGGAAGCCTCCCGGGACTCCATTGACCTGGAGAGACGTCAGATGCCACCCTGAGGCAGAAGAAGGCGCCCAGAGAGCTGGCTGAGGGGGACTCGGGAGGAAATCCACAGGCTTGCCTGGGCAGCTCGCGTCCTTCGCTGCTGCCCTCTCTGCAGCCGCCCCGCCCCCTACCCCAATCCCGGCCCCTGGGCGTACAGCCCCAGCATACGCAGAAATAAATTCAAAATGGCTTAGACACTTAAACGTAAGACAAGACACCACACACCTCTCGGTAGGAAACATAGGCCAAACAGTATCCCACGTACACCTCACCCATTTTCTCCTAGGGTAGTCTCCCCAAGCAACAGAAAACTCAGCAAAAATACAAACACAAACGGGAGCAAACTGAATTCATCAGCTTTGGCACACCAAAGGAAACCAGAAGCAGAACTAAACCACGACCTACGAAACAGGAGACAATCTTTGCCAAACATGAGACTGACTAGGGGTTCATTTCCACCATATCCAAACAGCTCATCCGACTCAACGGACAGAAGACGACCCAATCCAAAAATGGGCAGAAGACGACCTCAGGAAGCAATTCTCCAGCGAAGACCCACCAGCGACCAATGAGAGGCACATGACAAAACAGGCTCAAGGTTGCTAATTATCCGAGGAATACAAGGCAAAAGTACAATGAGGTGGCATCGCACCCCAGTTAGAGTGGCCATCATTCCAAAGCCCACACAGGATCAAGGCTACAGAGGCTGTGGAGAAAAGGGATCCCTCCTACACTGTCGGTGGGAATATCGTTCGGTGCAGCCACTGTGCAAAACAGGAGGGAGAGTCCTCAAAAGACGGAAAATACACTGGTCAGAAGCTTTGGATCTCGGGGGCAGGCTAACAAGCTCCCAAAGGCCCGGCCTCGCCCCTGCTTCTGCCCCAGCTCGCCTGTGCCCCACAGGGTCCGGGGCGGCCTCCACTCCCAGGGCAGGGCCACCCGCGCGGGAAGGCCTCGCAAGGCCTGAGGGCCAGTCTCGGCTGGCCCGGGGCCGTCCAGCGCCCTCCCATCTCCCGGGGCTGCTCCCACTTTGCCAAAGCCGCCTGTGAGCGGCGGCCAAGAAAGCCGCGCGGTTCAGCCAGTACTAAGGAGGGGGAGGAAGGCACCCCAACCAGGCCGGGGGACCCCGGGACCCGCCTCACGGTCCCAACCTGGACGCGCGGCCTGGACCCCACCGACGCACCCCTCCCCCCACCCCCGGGCGCCTCCCCAACTGCACAGCCCAGGCCTCACCCGCCGACTCCCCGACCTGCGCGCCCCCACCAGCGCCCCCTTACCTGGCTCGCGACGGCAGCAGAGGCGACAGCAAGCGGCGGGAGGCCGAGACCCCAGGCAGCCTTCCTCCTCCGGGAGCTGGTCCAGGAGCACCCAGCTCCCGCCCAGCTTCCTCACGTTCTGGGCGCGCCCCAGCGCCCTGGCGTCCCGGCGCCCGTGCGCGCGCGCGCACGAGCAGCTTTCAGCGCCCCTCCCCCTCCCGCCCGCCCGCCTGACAGCAGCATGGAGGCTTGGCTGCCACTCCAGCAGTAGGGATGCTGCGAGTGGGGCCGGGCGGTGGGCCGGTGGAGCTTCGGGCGGTGGGGCGGTGGGGCGGTGGGGCGGTGGGGCGAGCCCAGCCCGCGGCCAGGGCTGGCCGGGTCCCCAACACCAACGCGGCCCCCCACGCCCTCCTCCAGGGTCCCGGCCCCCAAGTAGGACCACCACGGGCCCAGGGCCAGGCCTCACCCCACCAGCCCCACTACCACTGCTCGCCGACCCCCCACCCAGTCCATGCCTCCCCACCCCCTGCCACGCCCGGTCCCCGATCCACTGCACCCCCGAGACAAAGCTGCTTCTCCTCACACCCAAATCCCGCCCCAGGTCTGCGCCCCACTCGGTCCTAAGCTACAGCCCCTGTAAACCGCGCTCACCCCTCGGGCCTCACCCCAGGTCCCCCCACCGTCCGCAGATACTCCCCTAACCCTTCACCTAGGAATGAGCCCCCACCCTTCAGCCGGGTCACTTCCGCTCCCAGCAACCCCTCCCCCTCACCCTGTCCGCCCTCATCGCCAGATCGCCGCACACCCGGAGTGCACCCCGACCCCAGATGACCCCCTCAGCCCTCTCCTCGCGAGAGCCGGGCGCTCCGGGCTCCGATCACCACGGCGACAGCCGCTAGACAGGGATGCCCCGGGCCCACGGCAGGCACGCAGTCCTGGCTCCCAGGGGCGCGGCCCCGGCGGCCGGGTGGGCGGGGCTTGAGGCCATTCCAATTCCCTGCCCCACCGCCACGCCCCCATCCCACCCCGAAGCCCAATGCCTCCTCAGAGCCCATGGGATGGGTGGTCCCGAGCTGCACACCGCTCGCCAGTGGGCCTTGGCTGCTTGATGCTGGTGCGGGGAGGGAGGGTGCAGCCTTAGCCCGGCCCTCGGCCCCCGGGATGGACAGCGGGCAGCAGTGGCAGTGGCAGTGGTAGTGGGGGTGGCGGCGTCGGCGGCGAGGGCGGGACAGGGCGGCTGTCCTGGGAGAGCAAGTCCACTTGCTCCCACTTCCCCCAACGCCTGGCCTCTGCTGCCAGAGCTTCCTGGAAGGAGTTTCCCCCTGTCAGCCTGCCCCTGGGAGGCAGGCCGGCTATGGCCAGGGGGGCGGGGCGGCGGCAGTGGCAGCAGCAGAGCTGGAGATGGCAGGATTGGGGCTGACCCATACTACTAGCCAGGTACTTGCTCCCATTGCCCGCTGTCTCTGTCGCTGTCGCTGTCGCTGTCGCTGTCTCTGTCTCTGTCCCTGTCGCTGCCCCCGCCCCTGCACATTGACTGCACCACGCCCACCTCTCAGGAGCAGGATCACCTGAGGACAAGCCTCCAGGGACCCTGGGGCAGCAGAGACCGCCCCCAGAGCAGGCTGAGGGGGACACGCGAGGAAATGCACAGGATTGCCTTGGCAGCCCCCGCCCCACGCTGCCGCCCGCCCTCTCTGCAGCCGCCCCAGACCCCGCCACCACCACTGCCCCCTGAGCACACCGCGCCAGCATCCCGGAAGCCGGACAACACGGACATGTGCACCCAGTCAACCTGGCGTAGCACAGGGCGCCCCCTGAGCAAGCTGAGGAGTCACGAGAGGAAATCCACAGGCTTACCTGGGCAGCCCTCGCCACCGCTGCTGACCCCTCTGCAGCCTCCCCTTCCCCGCCCCGGGCCACCATCCCCTCAGCGCACCGCGCCTGCCTCCGGGGAGGCATCCAACACGTAGATGTGCAGCTAGTGAACCTGGGGTACCAGAGTCCGACCCCAGGCCAGGCCAAGGGATCATGGGAGCAAACACTCGGGCTTCTAGGGCAGCCCCGCCTCCTCTCTGCAGCCCCTGACCGAACCGCCCCAGCCTCCCATGACCTGGCTGACAAGGAGACTTCAATCCCGCAAACCTGGGGTGGCAGAGGCTGTCCCCAGGCCAAGGAGAGGGGGAGATGGGAGGAAACTTACCAACTCGCCAGGGCAGCCCCCTTAGCCGCAGTGCCTCCGGCCCCTCCACCACTGACCTCTTTCACTGACCGCACCACGCCCGCTCCCAAGAGCAGGCTGATTAAATGGCTTCAGTCTGAGGAACGTGGGAGAGCGGCGGTCGCCACCAGGCTAGGCCGTTGGGGACACGGGAGAAAATCCTCTGGCTCACCAGGGGCACCCCAGTCCCCGGACCCTGACCCCATCACTGTCCCCTGACTGCACTCCGCCTGTAGTGAGTGTGTCTGTCCGTCTGCCTGCCTGCCTGCCTGCCTGCCTGCCTGCCTGCCTGCCTATCTATCTGTTGGAGGAGGGGAGAGGCTAGTCTATGTCTGTGTGTCTCTGTGTGTCTTTGTAATGGAGGAAGAGGAGGCTAGTATGTCTCTCTCTCGGCCTCTCTCTCTCTCTGACAATCCATCCATGCAATGGAGGAGGCAGAGGAGGCTAGTGTGTTTGTCTATCTGCCTAATTGAGGAGGAGAAGGAGTGTAGTGTGTGTGTGTCTGTGTGTGTAAGTGTGTGTGTGGGTCTGTCCATTTCTGTAATTTTCTATCTAATGGAGGAGGAGGTGGAGGAAGCTAGCGTGACTTTCCGTCTGTCTGTCTGCATACGCACCTAATGAAGTAGGAGGAGGCTACTGTGTTCGTCTAAGTGTCTTTCTATTGGAGGAGGTGAGTGTGTCTGTCTCTCAGTCTGTCTGTGTGTTTCTTTACCTACTAGAGGAGGAGGCTAGTGTGTCTATCTACTTACCTACCTGATTGAGGAGGAAGAGGAGGCTGCTGTGTGTGTGTGTATCTCTCTGACAATCTATTTCATGGAGGAGGAGATTGGTGTGTCCATCTACCTACCTAACTGAGGAGTAGGAGGAGGCTTCTGTTTGAGTGTGTGTGTGTGTGTGTGTGTGTGTGTGTGTGTGTTATGGTGTGTGCCTGTCTGTCTTTGTATGTATGTATCTGTGTACCTATGTAATGGAGGAGGAGGACGAGGTTAGTGTATCTATCTGTTAATAACAAAGAAAGAGACTAGCGTGTCTGCCTATTTATATGTCTGTCTCTCTGTGTATTGGAGGAAGCCTCCCGGGACTCCATTGACCTGGAGAGACGTCAGATGCCACCCTGAGGCAGAAGAAGGCGCCCAGAGAGCTGGCTGAGGGGGACTCGGGAGGAAATCCACAGGCTTGCCTGGGCAGCTCGCGTCCTTCGCTGCTGCCCTCTCTGCAGCCGCCCCGCCCCCTACCCCAATCCCGGCCCCTGGGCGTACAGCCCCAGCATACGCAGAAATAAATTCAAAATGGCTTAGACACTTAAACGTAAGACAAGACACCACACACCTCTCGGTAGGAAACATAGGCCAAACAGTATCCCACGTACACCTCACCCATTTTCTCCTAGGGTAGTCTCCCCAAGCAACAGAAAACTCAGCAAAAATACAAACACAAACGGGAGCAAACTGAATTCATCAGCTTTGGCACACCAAAGGAAACCAGAAGCAGAACTAAACCACGACCTACGAAACAGGAGACAATCTTTGCCAAACATGAGACTGACTAGGGGTTCATTTCCACCATATCCAAACAGCTCATCCGACTCAACGGACAGAAGACGACCCAATCCAAAAATGGGCAGAAGACGACCTCAGGAAGCAATTCTCCAGCGAAGACCCACCAGCGACCAATGAGAGGCACATGACAAAACAGGCTCAAGGTTGCTAATTATCCGAGGAATACAAGGCAAAAGTACAATGAGGTGGCATCGCACCCCAGTTAGAGTGGCCATCATTCCAAAGCCCACACAGGATCAAGGCTACAGAGGCTGTGGAGAAAAGGGATCCCTCCTACACTGTCGGTGGGAATATCGTTCGGTGCAGCCACTGTGCAAAACAGGAGGGAGAGTCCTCAAAAGACGGAAAATACACTGGTCAGAAGCTTTGGATCTCGGGGGCAGGCTAACAAGCTCCCAAAGGCCCGGCCTCGCCCCTGCTTCTGCCCCAGCTCGCCTGTGCCCCACAGGGTCCGGGGCGGCCTCCACTCCCAGGGCAGGGCCACCCGCGCGGGAAGGCCTCGCAAGGCCTGAGGGCCAGTCTCGGCTGGCCCGGGGCCGTCCAGCGCCCTCCCATCTCCCGGGGCTGCTCCCACTTTGCCAAAGCCGCCTGTGAGCGGCGGCCAAGAAAGCCGCGCGGTTCAGCCAGTACTAAGGAGGGGGAGGAAGGCACCCCAACCAGGCCGGGGGACCCCGGGACCCGCCTCACGGTCCCAACCTGGACGCGCGGCCTGGACCCCACCGACGCACCCCTCCCCCCACCCCCGGGCGCCTCCCCAACTGCACAGCCCAGGCCTCACCCGCCGACTCCCCGACCTGCGCGCCCCCACCAGCGCCCCCTTACCTGGCTCGCGACGGCAGCAGAGGCGACAGCAAGCGGCGGGAGGCCGAGACCCCAGGCAGCCTTCCTCCTCCGGGAGCTGGTCCAGGAGCACCCAGCTCCCGCCCAGCTTCCTCACGTTCTGGGCGCGCCCCAGCGCCCTGGCGTCCCGGCGCCCGTGCGCGCGCGCGCACGAGCAGCTTTCAGCGCCCCTCCCCCTCCCGCCCGCCCGCCTGACAGCAGCATGGAGGCTTGGCTGCCACTCCAGCAGTAGGGATGCTGCGAGTGGGGCCGGGCGGTGGGCCGGTGGAGCTTCGGGCGGTGGGGCGGTGGGGCGGTGGGGCGGTGGGGCGAGCCCAGCCCGCGGCCAGGGCTGGCCGGGTCCCCAACACCAACGCGGCCCCCCACGCCCTCCTCCAGGGTCCCGGCCCCCAAGTAGGACCACCACGGGCCCAGGGCCAGGCCTCACCCCACCAGCCCCACTACCACTGCTCGCCGACCCCCCACCCAGTCCATGCCTCCCCACCCCCTGCCACGCCCGGTCCCCGATCCACTGCACCCCCGAGACAAAGCTGCTTCTCCTCACACCCAAATCCCGCCCCAGGTCTGCGCCCCACTCGGTCCTAAGCTACAGCCCCTGTAAACCGCGCTCACCCCTCGGGCCTCACCCCAGGTCCCCCCACCGTCCGCAGATACTCCCCTAACCCTTCACCTAGGAATGAGCCCCCACCCTTCAGCCGGGTCACTTCCGCTCCCAGCAACCCCTCCCCCTCACCCTGTCCGCCCTCATCGCCAGATCGCCGCACACCCGGAGTGCACCCCGACCCCAGATGACCCCCTCAGCCCTCTCCTCGCGAGAGCCGGGCGCTCCGGGCTCCGATCACCACGGCGACAGCCGCTAGACAGGGATGCCCCGGGCCCACGGCAGGCACGCAGTCCTGGCTCCCAGGGGCGCGGCCCCGGCGGCCGGGTGGGCGGGGCTTGAGGCCATTCCAATTCCCTGCCCCACCGCCACGCCCCCATCCCACCCCGAAGCCCAATGCCTCCTCAGAGCCCATGGGATGGGTGGTCCCGAGCTGCACACCGCTCGCCAGTGGGCCTTGGCTGCTTGATGCTGGTGCGGGGAGGGAGGGTGCAGCCTTAGCCCGGCCCTCGGCCCCCGGGATGGACAGCGGGCAGCAGTGGCAGTGGCAGTGGTAGTGGGGGTGGCGGCGTCGGCGGCGAGGGCGGGACAGGGCGGCTGTCCTGGGAGAGCAAGTCCACTTGCTCCCACTTCCCCCGCCGCCTGGCTTCTGCTGCCAGAGCTTCCTGGAAGGAGTTTCCCCCTGTCAGCCTGCCCCTGGGAGGCAGGCCGGCTATGGCCAGGGGGGCGGGGCGGCGGCGGTGGCAGCAGCAGAGCTGGAGATGGCAGGATTGGGGCTGACCCATACTACTAGCCAGGTACTTGCTCCCATTGCCCGCTGTCTCTGTCGCTGTCGCTGTCGCTGTCTCTGTCTCTGTCCCTGTCGCTGCCCCCGCCCCTGCACATTGACTGCACCACGCCCACCTCTCAGGAGCAGGATCACCTGAGGACAAGCCTCCAGGGACCCTGGGGCAGCAGAGACCGCCCCCAGAGCAGGCTGAGGGGGACACGCGAGGAAATGCACAGGATTGCCTTGGCAGCCCCCGCCCCACGCTGCCGCCCGCCCTCTCTGCAGCCGCCCCAGACCCCGCCACCACCACTGCCCCCTGAGCACACCGCGCCAGCATCCCGGAAGCCGGACAACACGGACATGTGCACCCAGTCAACCTGGCGTAGCACAGGGCGCCCCCTGAGCAAGCTGAGGAGTCACGAGAGGAAACCCACAGGCTTACCTGGGCAGCCCTCGCCACCGCTGCTGACCCCTCTGCAGCCTCCCCTTCCCCGCCCCGGGCCACCATCCCCTCAGCGCACCGCGCCTGCCTCCGGGGAGGCATCCAACACGTAGATGTGCAGCTAGTGAACCTGGGGTACCAGAGTCCGACCCCAGGCCAGGCCAAGGGATCATGGGAGCAAACACTCGGGCTTCTAGGGCAGCCCCGCCTCCTCTCTGCAGCCCCTGACCGAACCGCCCCAGCCTCCCATGACCTGGCTGACAAGGAGACTTCAATCCCGCAAACCTGGGGTGGCAGAGGCTGTCCCCAGGCCAAGGAGAGGGGGAGATGGGAGGAAACTTACCAACTCGCCAGGGCAGCCCCCTTAGCCGCAGTGCCTCCGGCCCCTCCACCACTGACCTCTTTCACTGACCGCACCACGCCCGCTCCCAAGAGCAGGCTGATTAAATGGCTTCAGTCTGAGGAACGTGGGAGAGCGGCGGTCGCCACCAGGCTAGGCCGTTGGGGACACGGGAGAAAATCCTCTGGCTCACCAGGGGCACCCCAGTCCCCGGACCCTGACCCCATCACTGTCCCCTGACTGCACTCCGCCTGTAGTGAGTGTGTCTGTCCGTCTGCCTGCCTGCCTGCCTGCCTGCCTGCCTGCCTGCCTGCCTATCTATCTGTTGGAGGAGGGGAGAGGCTAGTCTATGTCTGTGTGTCTCTGTGTGTCTTTGTAATGGAGGAAGAGGAGGCTAGTATGTCTCTCTCTCGGCCTCTCTCTCTCTCTGACAATCCATCCATGCAATGGAGGAGGCAGAGGAGGCTAGTGTGTTTGTCTATCTGCCTAATTGAGGAGGAGAAGGAGTGTAGTGTGTGTGTGTCTGTGTGTGTAAGTGTGTGTGTGGGTCTGTCCATTTCTGTAATTTTCTATCTAATGGAGGAGGAGGTGGAGGAAGCTAGCGTGACTTTCCGTCTGTCTGTCTGCATACGCACCTAATGAAGTAGGAGGAGGCTACTGTGTTCGTCTAAGTGTCTTTCTATTGGAGGAGGTGAGTGTGTCTGTCTCTCAGTCTGTCTGTGTGTTTCTTTACCTACTAGAGGAGGAGGCTAGTGTGTCTATCTACTTACCTACCTGATTGAGGAGGAAGAGGAGGCTGCTGTGTGTGTGTGTATCTCTCTGACAATCTATTTCATGGAGGAGGAGATTGGTGTGTCCATCTACCTACCTAACTGAGGAGTAGGAGGAGGCTTCTGTTTGTGTGTGTGTGTGTGTGTGTGTGTGTGTGTGTGTGTGTGTGTTATGGTGTGTGCCTGTCTGTCTTTGAATGTATGTATCTGTGTACCTATGTAATGGAGGAGGAGGACGAGGTTAGTGTATCTATCTGTTAATAACAAAGAAAGAGACTAGCGTGTCTGCCTATTTATATGTCTGTCTCTCTGTGTATTGGAGGAAGCCTCCCGGGACTCCATTGACCTGGAGAGATGTCAGATGCCACCCTGAGGCAGAAGAAGGCGCCCAGAGAGCTGGCTGAGGGGGACTCGGGAGGAAATCCACAGGCTTGCCTGGGCAGCTCGCGTCCTTCGCTGCTGCCCTCTCTGCAGCCGCCCCGCCCCCTACCCCAATCCCGGCCCCTGGGCGTACAGCCCCAGCATACGCAGAAATAAATTCAAAATGGCTTAGACACTTAAACGTAGGACAAGACACCACACACCTCTCGGTAGGAAACGTAGGCCAAACAGTATCCCACGTACACCTCACCCATTTTCTCCTAGGGTAGTCTCCCCAAGCAACAGAAAACTCAGCAAAAATACAAACACAAACGGGAGCAAACTGAATTCATCAGCTTTGGCACACCAAAGGAAACCAGAAGCAGAACTAAACCACGACCTACGAAACAGGAGACAATCTTTGCCAAACATGAGACTGACTAGGGGTTCATTTCCACCATATCCAAACAGCTCATCCGACTCAACGGACAGAAGACGACCCAATCCAAAAATGGGCAGAAGACGACCTCAGGAAGCAATTCTCCAGCGAAGACCCACCAGCGACCAATGAGAGGCACATGACAAAACAGGCTCAAGGTTGCTAATTATCCGAGGAATACAAGGCAAAAGTACAATGAGGTGGCATCGCACCCCAGTTAGAGTGGCCATCATTCCAAAGCCCACACAGGATCAAGGCTACAGAGGCTGTGGAGAAAAGGGATCCCTCCTACACTGTCGGTGGGAATATCGTTCGGTGCAGCCACTGTGCAAAACAGGAGGGAGAGTCCTCAAAAGACGGAAAATACACTGGTCAGAAGCTTTGGATCTCGGGGGCAGGCTAACAAGCTCCCAAAGGCCCGGCCTCGCCCCTGCTTCTGCCCCAGCTCGCCTGTGCCCCACAGGGTCCGGGGCGGCCTCCACTCCCAGGGCAGGGCCACCCGCGCGGGAAGGCCTCGCAAGGCCTGAGGGCCAGTCTCGGCTGGCCCGGGGCCGTCCAGCGCCCTCCCATCTCCCGGGGCTGCTCCCACTTTGCCAAAGCCGCCTGTGAGCGGCGGCCAAGAAAGCCGCGCGGTTCAGCCAGTACTAAGGAGGGGGAGGAAGGCACCCCAACCAGGCCGGGGGGCCCCGGGACCCGCCTCACGGTCCCAACCTGGACGCGCGGCCTGGACCCCACCGACGCACCCCTCCCCCCACCCCCGGGCGCCTCCCCAACTGCACAGCCCAGGCCTCACCCGCCGACTCCCCGACCTGCGCGCCCCCACCAGCGCCCCCTTACCTGGCTCGCGACGGCAGCAGAGGCGACAGCAAGCGGCGGGAGGCCGAGACCCCAGGCAGCCTTCCTCCTCCGGGAGCTGGTCCAGGAGCACCCAGCTCCCGCCCAGCTTCCTCACGTTCTGGGCGCGCCCCAGCGCCCTGGCGTCCCGGCGCCCGTGCGCGCGCGCGCACGAGCAGCTTTCAGCGCCCCTCCCCCTCCCGCCCGCCCGCCCGCCTGACAGCAGCATGGAGGCGTGGCTGCGACTCCAGGAGTAGGGATGCTGCGAGTGGGGCCGGGCGGTGGGCCGGTGGAGCTTCGGGCGGTGGGGCGGTGGGGCGTTGGGGCGGTGGGGCGGTGGGGCGAGCCCAGCCCGCGGCCAGGGCTGGCCGGGTCCCCAACACCAACGCGGCCCCCCACGCCCTCCTCCAGGATCCCGGCCCCCAAGTAGGACCACCACGGGCCCAGGGCCAGGCCTCACCCCACCAGCCCCACTACCACTGCTCGCCGACCCCCCAACCAGTCCATGCCTCCCCACCCCCTGCCACGCCCGGTCCCCGATCCACTGCACCCCCGAGACAAAGCTGCTTCTCCTCACACCCAAATCCCGCCCCAGGTCTGCGCCCCACTCGGTCCTAAGCTACAGCCCCTGTAAACCGCGCTCACCCCTCGGGCCTCACCCCAGGTCCCCCCACCGTCCGCAGATACTCCCCTAACCCTTCACCTAGGAATGAGCCCCCACCCTTCAGCCGGGTCACTTCCGCTCCCAGCAACCCCTCCCCCTCACCCTGTCCGCCCTCATCGCCAGATCGCCGCACACCCGGAGTGCACCCCGAACCCAGATGACCCCCTCAGCCCTCTCCTCGCGAGAGCCGGGCGCTCCGGGCTCCGATCACCACGGCGACAGCCGCTAGACAGGGATGCCCCGGGCCCACGGCAGGCACGCAGTCCTGGCTCCCAGGGGCGCGGCCCCGGCGGCCGGGTGGGCGGGGCTTGAGGCCATTCCAATTCCCTGCCCCACCCCCACGCCCCCATCCCACCCCGAAGCCCATTGCCTCCTCAGAGCCCATGGGATGGGTGGTCCCGAGCTGCACACCGCTCGCCAGTGGGCCTTGGCTGCTTGATGCTGGTGCGGGGAGGGAGGGTGCAGCCTTAGCCCGGCCCTCGGCCCCCGGGATCGACAGCGGGCTGCAGTTCTAGTGGTGTCGATAGCGGAGGCTTTTGGTGGCTACCCTTGGAGAGCCAGTCCCCTTGCTCCCACCTCCCCCTTCGCCCGTCCTCTGCTGTCAGTGCTTCCTGGAATCAGTGTGTGTCCCCCTGTCAGCCTGCCCGTGGGAGGCAACCCGGCTGTGTACAGGGGGGCGGGGCGGCGGCAGTGGCTGCATCAGCGCTGGAGATTGCAGGATTGGGGCTGCCCCATGCTGCTAGATGTAGGACTTACTCCCATTTCCCGCTGTCGCTCTCTCTGTCCCTGTCTCAGCCCCCACCCCTGCACATTGACTACACCACGCCCACCTCTCAGGATCAGGATGACTTGAGGGGATGCCTACAGGGTCCCTGGTGCAGCAGAGGTCACCTCGAGGCCAGGCTGCTTGGGAGATGGTAGCAAAGTTACCGGCTGGCCGAAATCAACGCTCTCTTCTCCTGCTGTCTCTTCCGCCAGGGCATCACCTGCTGTCGTTTTGGTCTTCCCTTGTGCTCCCTGGCCGAACTGCGCATGTTCCAGAGATGAGGCTGTCCTCAACACGTGAGTGCTGCAAACCTGGGGAACCAGATGCTGCCCACAAGCCAGGCCGCTGGGGAGATGGGAGAATGTAATTTTTATCCTGATTATTTATGTTATTTGTTGGCCTGGATTCATGCAGAGTGCAGCATCTAGCATGGTTTTTTCCTCAAAAGCTTTGCTACCATCCCTGGGAAACACCCAGCCCTGGGGAACACGCAGCCCTGGGGAACACGTAGCCCTGGGACCCCTGGTGATGCCTGATCTGTTGGAAGCCTCTTCCCATGATCAGCCCCTTTCCTGGTCTTTTCTTGGAATTGTCAGCTGTTCTAACCTACTTGTGTCATGTCCTGAGGAATACTTTACACTCCAAAAAAAAAAGTGTATTGGTTTGGTTTTGAATGGAATGTCCTGTAGTCTCTTTGAAGACCAAGTGTTCTATTGTATCATTTATGACAACTGCTGCTTTAATGATTTTCTGCCTGGATGACTTATCCATTCATTTAAGTGCAGGTGTTAAAATCCCCTAATATTTTTATAGTATTTTTAATTCTGCCTTTATGTCTGTTAGTATTTGCTTTTATGTTTCTTTAGATGCTACTGTTTTGGGTGCATGTGTTTAGGGATGTAATACACTTTTTTTCTTGTACTGATCCCTTTGTCATTACAAAATGCCTTTCTTTGTCTTTTGTTATAACCTTTGGTTTCAAGTTTATTTTGTCTGATAGGAATACTGCTTTCCCTGCTTTCTTGTTTCTGTTAGCATGAAATACCTTTTCCATCCTCTCTCTTTCAGTCTGTGTGTCTTTAGCTTTGAAGTGAGTCTCTTTTAGGAAGCGTAGTGATGACTCTTGTTTCTTTATCCAAACAACCACCCTTGTCTTTTGATCAAGAGCAATTAGTCCATTGACATTTAAAGTAACTGCTGATAGAGAAGAACCTATTGCCGCTTCATTATTTGTTTCCCAGTTGTTTTTGTAGTCCTCCTATGTTCATTTCTTCTTCTTTCTGTTTCTTTCCTTGTGGTTTGATGATTTCCCCTAGCAGAATGTTTGTGTTCCTTTCTTCCTAGTTTTTATGTTCTATTGTAGATTTTTTGTTTTGTGGTTACTATGCGTTTCATAGATGTTGATGTATAATTATATCTACTTGTTTTAAATAAGATAGTCATTTAAGTTCAATCATATGGTAAATGAGCTACATTTTAACTGCCCTCCCCTACATTTGTTTTTTTATGTTACACTTTACATCTTTCTTGCTTATCTTTTATCTGTTTATTACAGTTATAGCTGCTTTTGCCATTTTTTGTCTTTAAACTATGTAGTGGCTTATTCAAGCAATTGATCCTCAGTCCTTACTACATATTTGCTTTTCCTCCTGAGTTTTTCCTTTTCCTGTAGATTCTTACTTCTTTTCTCAATTTTTAACATTCTTTTCCACCAAACCCCCCAAACCCCCCACAAAAACCAACCAACACACTTATGTGATTGCAGGTACTTTCTTTTGTCAGGACACAGACCTTATTTCCCCCCAGAGTTAACATTCTAAGTTCAGGAATTAGATCTAAAAGTAAAGGACACTGCTGCTGCTAATATCGTCATTAGCCTGTGCAGTTTGATAATTGGCTTTTTCACTGTTGAGATTATGTGTGTGTCTCCATTTCTGCTTCTGAGAGGCCCAGGCATTTGGGGACCCCGGACAGGGAACTCCTGCTCATCATAGTGTCTTTGAGAAAAGCTACATGGAGGGCATTTTTTTCCTTCAAATCACTGTTCTCCTTTTTAGAAGGAGCAAAAAATGCAGGCAGAGAATCTCTTTACAAAGTAATCTGTTTATTTTGATGGGAATGATGTTTCCAAATTTGGGACACTTGGAAAACACTCTCATTACATTCTTGCCTAGCCAGCAGCTTAGGAGTCCTCAGACCCAGAAGTGTTGACCTGGGCCGGCCCTGTTATAGCTCATCACCAAGCCACCTGCTCCTGAACCTACCCCCCTCCCAGCTGTGCAGCCCCGGGAGATGCTGTCTCTCCTGGGCTCAGCCTGATGGCACAGGGGTCTTTGTTATCCTCCAAGCCTCAGTCTAAGAAAGTCAGCAGTCTTGTTTTCCATCTCCTGAGTTTATGTAGGAGTGGAAAAACTCCAGATAAAATATTCAAATCTAGGCTCTATCCTGGCCCCGAGATGGGTCCTCTTGGCTTACGGGGGCATGTGACCTGCCTGAGTAAGTAACCTTAGACTAAACTGGGAGAAGAAGGCATGAAGGCAGGATGAATGGTCCTCAACTGGCTACAGCATCACTAAACAATGAGTCCAGCAAACAAGAGGGATGGTAAGGGAACTGGTGTGATCCTCCAGGCTTCAAAAGAGGAGGGGTCTCTGTTCACTGTGCGAGTCTGAGGAGGAGACTTGGGAGGTGGGGGCAGGTAGCAGAGATAAGAAGCCAGCAGCTGGGTGTCACGTTACAAAGTTGAAAGGAAGTAGAGAAACCGCAAACAGGCGGAAGAAAGATCAGAGAAAGCTATTATTATGCAGTATGCCCATTGCAGTCGACAGGCGGCCCCTGCCCTTCATCTTTCTTAACCTCAGATTCCGAGAAAGCCTTTGTTACAGCCTGGTCAGTCACACACAGGCACACGCTGGGGTGAGGCCAAGGTCTCTGCCAACCCCACTCTGGACAAGAGGGTAACTAAACTTGGGAAACCCCTGAGGCCTTTTCAGGTTAGCCCCATCCTAGTTGTCAGTTTCCCAGTCTTAGCTTCCTTCTGTTGCCCCCGGCTCCAAACCAAACCCCTCTGAGGGCAGTGAGAAAGTGAGGCTGCCTCCAGCATGGCCAACAGCAAGGTGTTCAGGGCCCCAGTTCGCCCACGTACTTGGCAGGCGCCACCCTGGACTCATGCTGACTTGAGCTGAGGGAAGTGAAAAACCTCACTCATCAAAGAGTTGTTTTGTCCACATGATACGAGACCAACCACTGGTTGAGCTAGTGTGGCAGGGCGCAGAGAGCTGCCTTGACTGAAATCAGCTCCTCTGACTTTGTCCGTCGCCTGTGGCCTGTGTTGGACGCCAGGTCGGGGACAGGTAGAGCTGTAGGTCAGAGCATCCCTCAGACCCAGCCCGGCTGAGGGGAGCTCTGTTTGCGTGTCCCCCTCTGGCAGATCCAATTGCTGCTCTGTCCGCTGCCACAGCTCTGAGTGCGTGTGTGGCATCAGCAGGTGTCCCTGTTGGACGGCGCGTGGAGGGGAGAGGGCATTTTCTTACAGATATTTAGCAGAGACACAATAACATAGTAAGGTTTGGATGGGTCCTCATGTACACGCCTTGTGTCTGCTTTATTATGGAAGAAGTATTATCATGCCTATTTTAAGAAAGGGTGAAAAAAAGAGCCTGGAGTCAGAGTGAGGTTCTGAAGGTACCCACCACATAGGATACGGTGAACATTAAATGAAATAACACAATGTGAAGATTCTCTGCTTTTCAGTCATTTCATTCCTGGGAAAGATAGAATGTTTCTTCTCCTTCTGAAAATTTTAGGCAATAATATTCACCATCCCTGTGACCTGGGAAAGATGGAGTATTTCTTTAAAATACCTATTTTACTTGCTCAAAGTAAAGGGCCTGCCTCACAAGTACAGGTTTTTAGCTCATTTATTTACTCCTCACAGCAGACCAAGAGGCTGCGAGGAGTCCTAAACTGAATTCCAAGTTGCTGTAATCTAAAGATCAAACCTAGATAAAACAACTAGCATTTAAATCTCAACACCTCCCAAACCTGCATCTCACATTGTCGTGTAATATCAAACTCCAGAAAGCATATTTACTTTGCCTTAACAAATTAAAATAGGTTAGAGAAACACTTTGAACTATCTACCTATGTACGTATGTGCACCCTGGCACTGCACAATGAGCACACATGCTGTACAAATGAAGTAACAGTATATATCTAATACCATCCTGTGTAAATTTTTTTGAGGATTAGGAAACAAAATTTTTCAAATCACACCCCAGAGCCTCTGCCAATTCTATCACACATCTGACATCATGCAAAACGGAAGCTTAAGGAGTTTACTCAAAAAAAAATGAAGGACTTATACCCATAAGTGGCTCAGAAATAAGGGAGACCCATGCTTGGTGTAGAAAACCCAGAACTCAAGAGTACTCTTCCTTTCAGCAGGAAAGTTAGCTTATGAGATATCCTCATAACCGGAATAGATATTTTTTAAAAAAGTTAACATTTTACCCAACTTTATGGTTCAATTTTTTTCTTTGTATTGAAATAAACACTTTCCAAAGACTTCCTCTCAATTCATTAAAACATGACCAGGTAGGAAAAGATCAGTTAAACATTTACTACCAGAAGTCGGACTAAGATACATAATATTCTCAGTTACCTTTCAACAGACAAAATATGCCACTGGTTCAAGGATACATTAGGCGCTTTCAATTCAATATCACACCATGAAAAGCAGAAAAATACAATGTGAGACAATTTATTCAATCCAATGTTTTCACAGTAGATTGAGATTCTTCTTTAAAAGCAAAAAATTACTTTATTTGTTTAACATTAAGTAGAAATTAACATCAGTATATGTGTACATTGCCCAAATTTAATCAGCGACATTTCTGACAGTGGGTGGTAGGTCTTTACTGCTCAAAGCAAATCATTTTTTTTTCTGGACTTAGGTAGTATATATATTTTTGAATCTCTTTGAAATGGTGCTTAAACTCACACGGAGTGAACTCCGTGAACTTTGAGAGGGCAAAAACGCAGCAGTCACAAGAAACCAGTAATACTACTTAAGTTTACATGACTTTCGAAGTACTGATGTCTTGTAGTATCTGGATCCAGACATCCTGGGATGCCTGGATGTGTCTGGAATCAACTGGACACTCTGGTCAGAATGGTTCAAATTTAGATTAGAAAATCTTATACAATCAAACCAAGTTGATTTTTTTTTTTTTTGCTACAAGAATGTAGACTATATGTGTGCATCTGATTCTAGGAGCACCGTGAGAATATACTACCTAAGAAAATGAAGACTTTGTGTCTAAAGCATGACTTGTTTGGTAAATGATAAAATTAGAAAAGTGTCTTTTTCTGGAAAGACTGACCATGGCCTATGACGAAAAGTTCAAAGTTCCAGTTCAGTATTAATTACATTTTATGAAATTCCCAATGTTAAGCAGAAATTGAGCTCATTAGCTAAAACAATTACACAAAGGACAGTATTACTCTGGTGGGATTGTTAACTGTTGAAGAATGGTGTTTCATTTAATACATAGCATGGACTTCATACACATCCATTATCAGTGCCTTGAAAAATCAAACAACTTTAAAAGTTAGTAGTGGTTTCTGCAAGTACAAAAATACACATTTCTTATATAACATATGGTAGTAAAATTTGTCAAGATATATTATACAAACTCAAAAGAATCTTAGATAAAGCATCAGTCTGATATATTATAGGTTGACAAGAGTGTAATAAAATGACATGTAGTCTGCCTTCAAATCATACAATATAATACTTTACAGCAATATTAAGTATTCACATTAAGTATGTAAGGAGTATCTAAGGGAACACAGAGTAGAAATGGTTATTAAAGAACTCGAGTGTCTATTCTTTTCTCTGCTTCAAACTGGGCGTATGATTTTCTCCCACCAATACAAAAGAAAAACAAACAAAAAAATGGCTAGAACTATTATTTTGTTAAGTAGAGAAGCAGTTTGCTTCTGCAAAAGACACTCCAAGCCATAGAGCTTCATTCACATATTGCAGTTCTGACAGTAGTGTGCCCTCAGGGTGAGGGGAATCCCTGCTCCTCTCATATATCATATCACGTGAGAGGCATATGGACACTTAGAGGAGTCTAAATATAGGAGTGGTTGGTGATAAGGTAAAATCTACTTCACATCTGTGACTGAGATGGCCATTGTCATAAAGGAGCTCTTTGGACACAGAATTCTAAAGGTTTATTATAATGCTAAGGACAAAAAGGGCCATGTCCCCAAGAGGTAGGTAGCACCTATGGCTAATACTGAAAGGACTTCTTCTAGCTTACAGAAAAAAATTTTTTTTTATAACGAAAAAATGCAATCTTTAGGACAACAGGGGAAGCATATTTGGCATGAAAGTTTCTGGGTGGCTAAGAAAAGTGATTTGGAATAAGCAAGTTTGTGGGAGAAAGGGCCATTGGAATTTGAATTAAAGAGGTCAAATGGGTTCTAAGCAATTTCTAATAAGTAAGTGTTTAAAATGAAGGAAGGTGCACAGCCATTCCTGCTTGTCCCTTCGTACTGTCTGGCAAGGCCTAATAATCCATGGAGGTAATCCAGGAGAGGTGTAACCTTTGAGAGAGAGGGGCTGGCAGGTTGTAAAGAGTCACAGAACAGAAGAGCCACCACAGTGGTTGTCAGGCCTTCTTTCAGACAGTCCTCGACACTGCATTTTCTGACCTCCAGAAGTTTTTACATCTTTTTGTCCCAAGATGATTCATGGTGTATACCCGACTGGAATAAACCAATGGGGTACACACCACCGTGTATGCCCCACTGGAATAGACCAGTGGGGTACACACCACCGTGTATACCCCACTGGAATAGACTGGTGGGGTACACATGGTGGTGTATACCCCACTGGAATAGACCGGTGGGGTATACACCATGAATCATTTTGGGACAAAATGATGTAAAAACTTCTGGAGGTGAGAAAATCCAGCGTCGAGGAGTATCTGAAAGAAGGCCAGACAGCCACTGTGGTGGTTCTTCTGTTCTGTGACTCTTTACAACCTGCCAGCTCTCAAAACTGCTCTCTCAGCTGTTAAATGGCCGTCAGAAAAGGGAAGATCTATCAGCAATTTTTTTTCTGGTTGATTAATCCAAGAGGCAAGGCTGCAGAAAAACATTTCAGCAAAGAGGAGTCCTGCTTTGATCACCTGTTGGCAACAGTGACCGTGCAACAAAGGAAGGACTGTTGTTGCAGACTCTTCCTCCTCACTAAGACAGCCAATGCTGTCAGGAGGGCACCTCCTAGGAGGAAAAAGTGCATTTCTGGAGAATGTTTCTGGCTCAGGCACCTCTAGAAAGAACACTGAAATGAGCACCCATTTCCTTCTTTCTCCCCACAGCTGTGTCCGGGGGCCTCTGCAGAGCAGTGAAACGCTCATGGAAAAATGAACTGACCAACAAAAACTATGATGTCATGGTACTCATGGCTCGAATTCCTCGAGTTTCTTCCACACTAGCTGCCTTAATGGGCTGGTACCTGGAATGATTCTGTGAGGGCACATGATTGACCATGAGATGTCTCAGAACTGGCCACTTGCTTGGTTTCGGGGAAAAGTCTGACGTGATTTCCTTGATCATCTGACATGCTTTCCTTCTTAATGCTTTGATTGGTGGCATTCTTCTTGCTTACTTATTAAAAACATTTCATGGAATGTGGATGGTTTCTTTGCAGACTTCCCCCTCTGTCCATGGTTTTTATTCTTCACTTTTGATATCCTGGCCTTCTTAGTGTCATCTAAGGCATGTTTCCTCTAGAGATGATGCTTCTTTAGCCCTCTGCTGGGATCTCTTAAAATGCATGACAGGATCAATCCATGCTCTAATAAGGTAAAGCCTCCCAAGCAGTTAGGTGATAAAATCTTTTAGCCTTGACTTTTTGCCAAATAGTCTCAATAAAGAGGATTCTTTGTTTGTCCTAAGTATCAGCAGTGATAACCCCGATGCTACCTGTCTCGGTTATTCTATACACAGGGGTCATAGTAATTATTATCTTTATGTTATTAGTAGCCCGGTTTCTGTCCTTGCAAATATTAGATTCTGATTGTGGTTAAATGTCTTTGGTTACATGCGTGTCCTCAACATCAGAAACCACTGTTGGCCCTGAGTCTGGGCTGGACACGTCATCCACTGTCAAAGAGCTGGGTGAGGATCCTTCTAGAGGCAGAGTACCAGGAGAACACTGCCCATCCTTCTCTCCTTCCTCAGGTGACTTCAAGCAAAGCTCAAGTCCGTCTTCCGCCAGGCTGGATGGAGAGCTACCATCCTTCTCTGATTCCTGGCTGGGGTAAGAACTACAGGACTGGGCTGTTTGCACAGCCCCAAGCCCTTCGGCTGCCATTTGGGGAATGTCTGTCTGTCTCTCTTGCGGTGCGCTGGCTTCTGGAATGCCAGGAGCACATGGAGGTGGCTCCGTGGGTCCTTTTAGAGAACCTGTTTTATTGTTTTCTGGTCTCGGTGCCCTTGCCTTCTTTTTGAGAGACCAATTTTTCAAACTGGCTATACCATTTCTCAACCATGTGCTGGGGTGCAGAGTTACAGAACGCATTTGTGAATGCCCTTCTAGACTGTCCTTTTTTGTATGAGCCTGGTGGCTACTGGCCTGCCCTGATGAGGGACCGGGAATTCCAGAAATGAGGCTGGAACTGCTTAAGTCAGAAGAAAGCTCTTCCTGTTTTCCTTGAGCTCGAAAAGTGCAATCTATTGGAGAGGATGTTTCAGTGGGTGTAAACACCGACTGTTCAGAAATCTGAGAAAAAGCGCTCTCTTGGGAGCTCACTGGCGAGCCAGATGGGGACGTGTCTGGGGAGGACAAGCTGGAACAGCTACTCCTCGGGCAAATGTTTAACCTTGGGGGGAAGACCTTCTCAGTGTTCTGGTTTGCGGCACCACTCTTGCCAACCTCGATCCCCATGACCAAGCTCCGACTGATAAGCTTTTGCCCCTCCATCTGCAAAGACTTGTGCCGCTTGAGATAGTCCTCCTCTTTGTGCAAGAGACTGGCGTCACAGCTTGTGTTGTGCTGCTCCTTTTTTGAATAAAGTCCCCTGAGATAGGTCAGTTTGCAGTGTCGGTCATCGGTGCTGGGCTCTGAGCAGCGCTGCTGCCTCCTTGAGCCTTTGAGGGGCTCTGCTGGGCATGGCGGGGAGTACCCAGCCGTGTCCACAGCGATGGGCTGGTTCGTGGGGCAATCGTGTGAGGACAGGTGGCTGTGAGAAATGGTCACTGGCTTGGATTTAGGAAAAAGGTTTACGTGATTTCCTTCGCTATCACACCAGCTTTTCTTCTTATCATTTTCATCAGTGGCATTTTTCTTGACATCAGTGTCTGTGACTAAACTTGTTTTAAAACCTGTCTTACCCTCTTTCTGGAGGGGTAGATTCTGACTCAGAGGGTTCTCATCTTTTTTCAGGAGAATCGCATCACAGCTGGACTTGCGTATCCTTTTCTGATAAAACGCCCTGAGAACAGAAAGCTTTGAACCCAGGTAGCCGATGCTGGGCTCCGAGCAGCGCCGCTGTTGCCTCGGGCTTTTTGGAGCATCTTCCGTAGCTGCGGACAGGTGGCTGGGGGTGCTCATGCCAGAGGGGGCACTGGCCTGGTCCTGCAGCGAGGCCTTTCTGTACACTGCCGCCACGGTCACCGGCTCAGGCTCACTGGGCTGTTCCACCTGAACGTCTTCATCTTTAGGATGGTCTAAGTCAAAGTCGCTCAGGGTTAAAACGCCTTCCGCCTCAGGCTGCTCGAGGTCATAGTCACTGAGGGTTAACATGGAGTCCATGCTTCTGCTGCCTGGACCGAGTTTCTTTACCAAGTCACTGCATGGAGCATCAACTTCTTCGTTCAGCTCATTTTCCAGGCTGTCATAGGAGGAGTCATTCAGCTGGAAGAAAGAGTTGTCTGTCGAAAAAAATCAAACCATGATTAACATTTGCATTTGCCTCAAATACATGCTGCCTTAAAAAAAAAACTAAACAACTATGATGTTTAGTTTAATTCTGTTTTCATGCAGATTTTTCAGATTCCTACTCTCAAGAAAGAAAGCATCTTTCATAATCTTTCTAGTTGTTAGTGCAGAAACTAAAAGTAAATTTTGGGGGTATACTAGATTTACCTCAGTCCCTGAAGAAATAGCTTTTCTTTAAGTAAGGTTTCCTCAAAGCAATGAAGACATGTCATAATACCAGGAAATGGTAAAAAATACAAAGAAATTAATGCAGATACACTCAGGTTCTGAATAAGACTGTGTCTTTTAAATGGATTAGCTGGTGGATACACCTAATTAACTCTGTTAGTCTCAGAGAAACCATTTACCAACCTTATCAATTTCCCTTTGACAAAGTCCTTTAATATCTATTACTTTGTTTATTTTTTACAGCAATCAGACCAGTTAGATGTTATGGTTTCCCATAATTACAGGAGAAGATACTAATGTTACGGTGGCACAGAATAATTGTTCAAAGATAACCAAGAATTGGTGGTACAGGCATTCATATTTTGGAAGGCTGAATGTCTTCAAGCCCCACACACCCTGCCCCGCCCCATGAGGCTAGCTGTTTTCTCAAGTACTTTGCAGGGTGCTGGATTTCTGAGAGATGTCAGGGACCTCGGAGAGGAAGATGAGGAGCAACCAGGCCAGGCCTGCTTCTGGGTCTCCTACTCCAGTTTCAACCACAGCACTTCTGTTATATTGTAAGATATTGCAACAATATGTTGTAACAATATTGTTATATTGTAAATCTGTTAATTGTTCTATTGTATATCCTTGTAAGGTTTTATTTTGAAACAAGAAGTTAGAATTCTGCCACTAAGAACTTCGTGGAGTTTGGGAACCTTGTCTTATACACTAGGTAACCTGACCACAGTGTTAACACAGCCTGACCTACGAGCAGGCCTTCTAAGGAAGGGGCAGAAGCCCGCGGCCCCTGACTCAGGTGAGAGGCCCCTTCACCCGAGCTGCTCTGGGCTGCAGGGTAATCGGTGCCCTCGCTGACCTTCACGTGTGTGTCTATTTCTCACACACAAAAACAACCCCATTATTCACAGTACCTGAGACATTCTCTTTCGTAGCACATGTCACTGAAACCTCTTCCAAAAGGGAAGTGATTTCTTCTCCAAATATTCTACAGCAATTTTCAATCAGAAATTGTATAAGCAGAGAAACCTGCACAAAAAAGGAACAAAAATGAAGGCCTACTTTTCACATAGTGCACCTATAAATCAGACTTCATATACGAATCCTGGTTCAAACCAAAAAATAAAAGTGAAGAATCCTGAGAAAAATTCAAAGTTCATGTCTGCTTGGAAACTAAACAGAACCGTTTCCCCTAAAAAAACAACAGTAGTTTGAGTATAGAAATCCATTTTAATCAGTGGCTTAAAGTTATTATTTCTGGCCTTGGTTTAATGCTAACAGTTTTATACTAATGGTCCTGTCTTTAAAATTAGGGTAATTTTAAGTATTCTCTGTATTGGGCATTTGGGATGAAGAAATATACTTTCTTATTAAAATTCATGAAGCGTCGTTAGATAGACATATAAAATATGTTTCTTATGTAAAAGGCAGGTGTCAGAAGTGTGGGAGGTGGGCATCCTCTGTGGATTAACTGTGAAGGAGAGGGACGGCTGGAGAGAAAAGCGTACATTTTCCCTGACCAGCCTCTTCCTATGCATTTGCCTCCCTGAGGAGCCAGAACTGGAGATGCTTGGAGAAGAGCTCACTGGGGAGAGCTGTGCCTCCACTGAGATATACTGGAACCTTTCCATAGTCTTCTTGCCCCAATAGCTGAGGCAAAGGAGCAGGCAGAACGTTGGGAGGAAGAGGAATCAGTGCCCCATCTTTGTACTAACCATCAGGTACTGCAGGAGTGTGATTTCAAGTAAGTACTGAGTGAGTGTGGTACCATCGCCACCTCCATTGTGTTAGATGAGGAAACTGTGGAACAGTGTAATTAATTCTGCCCTAGATTGTACATCTGGCAAGTGGGGAGGGCTGAGATTTCCACCTGCGCCTGTTCAATTTCAACGTCTTTTGTTTCTTTTTAAAATCTTATCAACTGCTCTTCTCCCTCTATGGTTTCAGTCAATCACAGCTGTTTTGCCTCCTTAAAGGGAAAACAGAAGTAACCCAATTACTATCACTTTCTTTGCTTAAGAAATCAGCTTTCTGCAGTCTACCAGGAGAGGACAGAACAGTCGATGAACTCAGACTTATAAGAAGATGTACTTAAGGACGTGTCTTTCAGAACTAATACCCCAAACTTTAGGTTCAAAATGGGGACTCAGTGCCCCAGGGCAGAAAAATGAAAAACTTCATTACCTTATTTGTAAATTCACTTTCTATTTCGGGGCTGGAGGAAGCAGGAGGCCAAAGGATGCTTGGAGCGATGCACACTGCTAAGTTAAATGAATTCATCTGGTTCCATGAGGCATGGTTTTCAATCTTGTGCAATAACCCGAAAAGATACTTTAGCAGAACAACATTCGCTCTTGGGAGCCGGTCTAATAGCCTAAAGACAGACAAAGGTGCTCTTGAAGCAAGACATTTCGTGGAAAACTTGTAGACAGGGCAACCTTTCTTCGCTTTTCATGGGGAACCACGCGAAGCGGAAACACAGTTCAGGTATGCGGGAGTGTCAGCTCATATGGTACGTGCAGAGCGAGGACTGTCTTACAGAGGGGAGAGACTAAGACTCAGGGGGGTTATTCATTTATTTTGTATATTCTGTCTCTGGGTGAGAACCTTTATACATACATATATATATTTTCATGGTTGTTGCTTTTTTCCAACAAGAACCTGTAACTGAGACAGGAGGGAAGGGGGCAGGACACAGCCATTAAAGGAATGACACAGCAGTTAGCAACAAGGTGGAGGAAAAGTCAGCTCCTGATGGACCTTGAGGACCAGGATGGATGGAGAGCTGACCTCCAGTGGACCCTGAGCTCCCTCACACACACTGTAATGTACTAGCACCACAAATGGCACACCCACAGGTGCCATGACAGCTCTGAGGCTGACCATGGAAGTCAAGGAGAGGGTAGTGGCCCAATTCCTGGGGATCCCCACCCCTTCCTCAAAGCAGTTGGAGTAATCCTCTCACTTGTTAACGTATAAAAACTCGCAACACCGCGCCTCGTGGACTCTCTTGCTCCCTCACCTTCCCAGATGCCCGGCACTCTGTCTATGGACTGTGTGTCTACTTCTCCTTTAAACTAAACACCCAACCCTGCTCCCCTCTACCCTTCTCCTGCGTTCTGAGATGGTCTGCGCTCTGTCTACAGAGTGTACATCTCTCTAAACAAATCTACTTTTACTCAACTAGGGCTCGCTCTTGAATTCTTTCCCGCGTGAAGCCAACGACCCTCACTTGGCGGGGCGCATCCCAGGGACTCAAGTGAGACCTGGGACACAGCCCTCCTCTCGTGCCCCGTTTTCCTGTATCACAGCCTGGGGAAGAACATCAGGTCATCTGGCTCTTGTTGCATAAATACCAGAGAGGCGCTTCTTCAGCACCACAGACTGACAATGAGTATGGTTTTCTAGGGACAAATTATGACAGATTGCAATGGGCCAAAAGATTACTGAATGTTTTCATTGGACAGTGAGGCCTTGCCTAGTGTGCTCTTTTGGGGTGTCAGATTCTGAGGGGGCCCTGAGCCTTTGAGTTATTTTACACCTCTGTAAACTATAGAATATTGACAGCAACACACATAAGACTTGTCCATAGACCTGAAAATTCTCTCTGGTGAAGAGTCACGTGATTTACTTGCACTGCCTCATGCCCCAGCAGAAAAAGCCAGTTTTGTTTTTTATGTCTATTTATAAATTCATTTCAGCATTTCTGATTCAACTATTACAACTTGTGGTAGTTAACTGTCTTCTCTGAACCGGCGGCAGTAACGTCTTAGTAGTTCTCTTTATTAATCCATGTTTTAAATAAAATTTCTTTCATGTGTATATGTTTATATGAGAGCCATAATTCTGGCCTTTTAAAAATCATCCTTTAATAGCTTCTACGATATAAAATTTTAGACAATGAGCAACAACATACAGAATATCAAGTTCCCTGTACCTGAACGGTTCCCACCAAGCTGTCATGAAAGCGGAGACAGCATTTTGTGCATGGCTCTGAGTCTGGTGCCTTCAACACTTACACCATCAGTAGCTGCGTGTAGATAATGATTTACATTTGAAAGTTGCTCAAGATAACACTGCACTGAACAAGCGTTTGCAAATAAATGATACTGGGATTCTTGGGTTTCACAGAAATGCAAGTATTGCTTTTTGTTAATGGACACTTTTTTCCTATTCTCTTATGATGCGGGAAATACTCAGGAATGGGGGTGCTGGGTTCTGCCGGCAACTTCCCTTTCCATGAGGACAGACAATGCATTCTCTGTGATCAGGCTAAGGCTCTGCAACTCCCTTTTCCCTTGACACTTTTCAATGAGTTGACTGTCTCTCTGGAGTGTCCTCACATCCCCTTCTCCACATACGCCTGTCATGGCACTGACTGTACCGCACTGGAATTCTGGGTTTTATCTGTCTATTTCTACTAGACTGTGAGCTCCTTGAGAGGAAGGAATTTTCTCTGTATGAATTTGGCTGCTAAATGAAGTGTGTAAGGAATCGTCTGGTTAATTAAATACTTACCAAAATTAAGGTCATAAATTGTAGATTGGGTCTACAGTATTTGCTATTAGTCTAATGGGTTTCAGTGCCTATCAGATTAGAATATACAGAAGGTGTACAATGGTCGAGTATTCCATATTAATAAGATTAGGAAAAAACCCAGTAATAACAATGACAGTTGCTAGCATAAATCTATTTTTAAACTAGCCCCTATGGATATGACTTTGATAGTTATTATTACATTAACAGACAAGCTTGTAAAATATAAGTTTTTTAAAAAGTATTTTTGAGAAATGACCAAATTGGAATAACTACCTTTGAACTGCATGTATTTTTTCCTCATCATTTTCTTCGTCCATTACACAGACCCAATGATCATAGAGATCTGATGAAAAGATGCTTCCCGGAATACATCGTAGAAAATCCTTACATAGAGGGAAAAAAATTTTAAATTGTTATTCTAATAATTTGTATTGGAGAAATTAGAAAGAAGACACTTTATTGGAAATTTCAGTCCTCCCTTCTTTGGAACACACAGAGCTCTGCCCCAGCCCTCCAATGATGTGCGCACACAGAAAAATATGCTTTGATTTTTTTTCTAACAAAAAACCAGAGGGAAATTGGGGTCTGGACTACAGTGGGAAAGATAAAGCACAACCTGTTTGGGCTGAAACCTCCTGTTTGTATACATCTTAGCAAACTAGTATAACATGGCAGGGTCTGGCAAACCATCCTAATCTTGTTTTTTTTTTCTCTGTCTCTCAAATCACTAGTTAAAAGGAATGCACGAAGGTATCTGTGAGATTCATAATGTGGTAGTCAGTCATCCAGTCATTCTACACATATTTACTCATCTGTGCCAGGCACTGTTTCAGGTGC
This sequence comes from Vicugna pacos, assembly GCF_048564905.1. Taxonomy (NCBI): domain Eukaryota; kingdom Metazoa; phylum Chordata; class Mammalia; order Artiodactyla; family Camelidae; genus Vicugna; species Vicugna pacos. The sequence continues at coordinate 10,516,447 of NW_027328742.1, read as the reverse complement.
CGGGAACAGGGTAGTAAATAAAACAAAGTCCCTGGTAATTTAGAACTTTAGATTCCAGCAGCATTGGTGACTAATTCCATCCAGAGGTGTCTGGAGTTTCCCCCTGTATTCTTCATAGGAGGGGAGAAGGCATTCCAGGCTATGGCTGGCTCTGGAAGCCTGGGGCAGCACTCTCATCCCTAATGTATATTAAATAACATGTCCCTGGTACATTATCCTTCTCGGCCTTCGAGACTCCTCCTTAGAGCACTTGTGGGGCCAGGTGTGGGTGAAACCAGACTATGACACAAGTAGGATCTGACCAAGGGAGGTTGTTGTTTGACATTTGTTTATAAAAAAGCTTAAAAGTAGACACACTTTGGTCCTGGTCCTATGTTCCTTTCCTTTCTAGGCCAACACCCTCTGTTGCTTTTGGCACGGTCCTAACAAGCCAAGCTTGCGAAGTCTGATCTCCACCTTAGGAAACTTCAGGCAGAGAAAACCCAATTCCATGTCTAAGTGCTGGACCCATGGCTGACCACCCTCTTGCAAGTTCCTGCTTGCAACACAGAGACAGGTGTGCAATGGAGTAATTTTAATTCTTGCTGGAAAATCAAATAGCAGCCTTACATACGTGCCTTGCCAAAGGTGACACACAACTTGTGACAGACAACATGTCATGTTTCTGTGACTAACATGGAAGCCTTGAGCCTCGGTGCTGCAGTCAGCTGATTAGGTGAGCATGTCTCCCACGAGCCTACGAGCTCCTTCAGGGCAGGATCAGACCAGACCCTTGCCTTTCACTTCATATACTCAATGCCAAGCATAGTCGCAGATGTAGCAGGGGTCATTACTGAAATGTTGCTGTATGTCCTATAGCCAAATATTAGTGAGGGACAAGGGAAGGCCAGCTAACTGTAGCTGAGGCTCTCAAATAATTTAAGAGCCTCTTCGTGGTCATGTTACCTATTATAAGACAATGTTTTGGAGTGGTTATAAGCAGGAAAGTGACTGATTTAAAGTCTGTCTCTGTTCTATTGTATTTTCCAGGAGAGATGTACCTGGATACTCGTGATTCAGATGCATCATCACAAAAGTTACCTTTTTTTGGGGGGAAAGTATCAAATTTTCATAATTCCTAACTAATATTAGTGCTGCACCTACTTGACAAGTCAGATTCAGAAGAGCCGAAATCAGTTATTTCAAAGTGGGCAGTGACAATAGCTCTCTTTTTAAACTTCAGTGGAAAACATACTTATGATCTGTCTTGAAGAAAAACATCATTAAATCTTAAAACCTACACTTGAAAGATAATTCGTAACATCGCAATGGACTCTCCACAGCTGGAATAACAAGTTATGAAATAACAACCATCACAGCTGAGAAGGATGTGAAAGCTGGTTCTGAATTAGAATCGCCAGTGCCCAGCGCTTGACTCAAAGTCTCCTCCCCTCCAAAGGCAGGGCCCTGGCCATCAGCAGAGCTCCCAGATTAATCTGAGATGAGATTCTTACAGGATTAAAAAGCGAACTTTTCCTCAAACGTCTGATGGATCAGAGTTATGCTTTCTCAAGCAATTTTATTCCAATTATAGTTCAGAGTGAAGCTTATATTTAAGCAAAACCAGCCTAAGGGAAAAATTCAGGGAAAACTTAAGTACCACTCCCAAATAGTCTCAAGAACAAGAAACAAAACAAAACTAAAGCTCAATAACTTTTGGCAAAAAGTATTTCCTTTCCTGCCACCACTTGGGAAAAAATTGAGAGTAAAGCACAGTTCCATGATCACAAAGCTTTATTTAATTAGTTGGAACCCATCTAACCAGACTTTCCAATCATTTGGATTATTTTTGCCCTTTGCTTATTCTTGTACAACTACTTTCTCTGCAATGTGAAATGCAGCTTAACTCTTTTACACCCAAAATTCTTTGTTAACAGCCTCAGCAATTTAGTTCAAAATTTTGAGGAGTGTGGTGCTGTGAAGAATAGCAAAATTAGGAAAATCTTCTAAAACATAGCCTTTAACTTCTTAAATTAAGAGATGGGAGAAAGCCTAATCATATGGTTAAAAAAAAAGCAAAGAAAAATCCACCATGCATACACGTCCCTGACATGGGTCTTGCTCAGCTAGCGCACCACACATATCTCTACTGAGCTCCACGACTGAAAGGCAAGTGCAAACCCTGTGTAAAATAGACAAGATGCTCCCCGCTTCCGCCCTCCAGCTCTTCTGAGTGACACTTCATTGTCAAAGTCTGTGGCAGGGATTGTTTTAAGAGCAGACATGGCCCTTTTACCAAGAGACATCTGACTGTTCCTAAATTCATAGAGTACGGTTCTGTGAGCAACTGACTGGGAGCAGGGACACGTAAGAGCCTTCTTCACCACGTTTTCCGGAATTTGGGTTTTATGCTCCAGGCCCTGGGATGCAGGCTGGGGCCCTGTCCCTACCCCTGGCACGGGTGCACACCAAGCCTGCTGAGAGACGGCAGCCTGACGCTGGTCTGCAGAAGCCATTGCTGTGGTCAAGAGCGCTGCTGAAAGCTCATTTTGACTTTAGCTTTTGCAAAGACGTGAGACATTTTCAAGAATGGGGGGAGGAAAACATTTTAGAAGAAGTCTAACTCAACTATGGATGTGAGTTCAGTGACCATGGGGCTGGGTTCCAGGTTTTTTTTCCCCCATAAGTAAACCTATTTGCCATAGACATCTTTGCCACAAGAATTTCTGCTACAAATACTTTTATCACATAGCTAATTGGCTGTGAAACTCTAACTATGACGCTTCTTCACAGACGGGGATAGCGTTATAATGAGGGAGACCAGCTGTCTTCCCCCAGAGCTCCACTGTGGGGGGGACGAAGGGCATGTGTTCCCCACCTTTAAGACAGAGGCTACCACGAAAGCCGATTCACAGTCTAGCTGTACTTCAACTCCGGAATTCAGTTTCTCTCTCAGCTCTCTGCAGGATTTCATGTTGGCCGACTGTCTGAAGATCCCTTTTGTGAGGGGTCCTTTCTGATTAAGGAAGAAAAGCATATCCTATGGGGAAACAAAGGAAACAAAAATCAAAATGGCACTTGACGCAGAAGGAGCCAGAGAACACATCGCTGCCCTCCCCGGCTGCCAGGGGCCGGGGCGGCCCGGCGGGAGGCACTGAAGGGCTGGGGCTGGACAGGCTGCCAGAGGATTAAAGTCACTTTGTGTGTGTGTGTGTGTGTGTGTGTGTCTAAATCTATTTTCTCCCATTTGTTCTTGCTACATTTCAATACTTGCTTTCATGCGACTGTCCTTTTTCAGCGATCCAGTAGTCACTTCAAGGTACCTGTTACCTCACGTCCCTCCTGTCTCACTATTCTTTGCCCACTGTTCTCTAACACAAAATCTTGTCCCCAGACATGGAAATGTTCTTGCCTAACTCATCCTCCACTTGCTTGTCTTTCTTTTCTTGTGACTTTACATTTCATCCTACTTTACACTTCATCCTACTTCCTATATTGACTTCTTTTAAAATCTGGCTCCAAAATCATCACCTCTGGGAAGCCTTCTCTGTCCCATTCCATTCCAATCAATGTTTCATTTTGCTTCCTTTCCAGCTGCGCATCCTATGCTTGCAGAGGAGGAACAAGTGGGTGTCGGAGACATGCAACCCACAGGACCTTAGACCTAGTTACAGCTCAGGCTTGCTGTGTGTGACTTTCAGTAAGCTTGAGGGTTTTTTTGGGGGGGAGTGGGGCTTTAATTTGTAAAGTAGGAATGATGGAGATGGTGATGGTGATGATGATGATGGTGACAACTACCCTCTAAATCTGTTGTGAAAGACAAGCGATAAAGTGACTAGACTAGCGTCTGGTACTCACAGACACACAGCAGAGCATGAAGTGCCAGGCATCCGGGACGGTGCCTGAAGGGTACTGGACACTCAAAAAATGCTGCTTGACAGCGTTCATTTACTACCTTCACTGAAGACCATACACACTCAGTGGCTTTCACCTGATCTGTTGTACATACAAAAGGTAACTAAATGCCAGAGGATGTATCTTCATGCCTAAACACTTAGAATACTAATAAAAAGTATGAGGTTTAGTCCTTGCTGCTAAGGTGACTAAAAGAGTCATGTTCTGAACAACACAGGGTTCAAGAAAGGATGTGAGAGGAACGTGTGGGATAAAGTGCATTCTCCGTCCACAGAGCAGACAGACTCTAGTTTATCAGAGCAGGTTCATGCTGCTCCTTCCTGCGCCAGCAGACAAGACCATCTCTCCCCATCACGTCTGCCTTATGATGCTGCAATAGTTTAGTCAAGATTTGTATTCTTTGAAGTAATAGTAAAGGTTCTCAGCCAAAGCCATGAGTGTCCACAATTTTTCCATTTGGGGTAGATTTTCCCTCTGGAGCTCTCCTTTCCTGTTAAGTGTTACAGACCAAAACGAGACTTACCAAGATAGGTTTGGGTAGATTGTCATTCTCACAGATATCTGGCAAAGACACTCCAAAGAGCTGTCCCGGCATCAGAGACGTTGGTGACACGGGCTGGTTGTCCAGGTGGGTGCTCGAGCCTCGCCAGAAGGCCCAGTTAATGATAGATCTTCTTCTTTTAAACGTCTTCTGACCTGAATCTAAGGAAGAAGTGAGATTATTAGCAAAACTAATTTAATTCACTTAATCTTATTTCTATAGTTTCCATTGTATAGTATGCACAGCACCACGGCTCAGTATTTTATAAGGTAAGGAAACATTAAACGCTTGGGTTATTCTCCCCCCCCCCCCATTTTGGGGACATCACTGATCTATGTGCTTGAATTCTGGTACCAAATTTTCAAAGGTGAAAGGGCTCCCCGTTTACTGAACTTACAGCACAAAGCATTTCATACCAACACACAGGCCATTTTAAAGAGGAGACTAAGTGAACAAAAAAGCTGAAGATCAAATTAGACCACAATTCAGTAATGAGAAAAAGAAAGGAAGAAGGAGGAGGAAAAGGAGAGAGAAAGAGAGGGGAAAGGGGAGAAGGAAGAGGAGGAGGAGGAAGAAAAGGGGAGGGAGGAGACCTGGGGGAAGGGGAGGAGGCGTCGCTATGAAGGTGCTCTCTGAGAACAAGAAGGCTCTGCTACCTGATGCCCCACTCTGCTGTGGAGCACAGAGGCAGGAAGCTAATGCTCTGTGCCCCCCCCTTTCTCTCCAACTGCAGACTTTTCATGTATCTTTTTGGTTCCTGACTTTAAAAGTATGTTTAAGGCAGCATGGATGGATGAAAACATGAGTGAGACTCACCCTTGCCACGGTAAAGTTTATAATCTTACAGGGGGACAAGACTGGTGATGGGTGGGTGGGGGAGAGCAAGTATATTAATAAATAAGACATCCTGAGGGAGGAACAAGGCACCAGAGGCGTTCAGAAGAACCATGAAGCACATCTGCCTCCCCGTCAGGAGAGAGGGAGTGGTCCTGCAGGCACCTGCATTGGATGTGAATTTGGAATCAACACGATTTCAACAGGTAGAGGATCCAGCATCATCCCTCATGTCTAGTGAGTAATCAATAAATCATTCTCGAACAGTAATTGAACTGAGCAGACATTTAGGTGAAACAAGACAGCAGGAACAAAACAGGCAGGAGAAAGGTCAGCAGTGAATCATGGTTTTGTGAGATCATAGTTCTAAAACAGTTCTGATGTCATCTGCATCTAATTTTAAGACAAAAATGGATGGATCTGCACAGGATCTGATACCTAAAAAGACAGCTCTTTAGGGTCCTTTTTGACCTTTCTGCCACCTACACCCCCTGGCCTAAACAAATACACACAGGTAACAGCTATAAACTCCAGGCAAGACTTAAAGATATAAGAGCCGACCTGAAGACACTAAAGAGTGACCAAAGGAAGGCACAGAGTGGAGGTAACAGTTTGACACCTGGGAGGAAGGGAATGGCATGGCACTGGGTGAGTTTCCCACTTTTACAGCTTCTTCCATGAGCGTAGGACCCCGGGTTGGCAGGGGTGACTAAAACTTGGAGAGAAACCTATCCTCTTGCTGGTTTGAAAAAACTATAGAGAATGGAGATGGAGGTGACCACAGCAGCTGGAGGGTGAAAGGGGAACCCCAGGAAGGAGCAGACAGACTAGTGGGAGCCCCAACCCAAATAATGGGCATGAATTCTGCCCAAACCTCTGGCTGACCCCCGAAGCCTGCGTTGCGTGGGGCAGATGCGAAACAGCTCTTGAGGCGAACGGGCCCACAGGTGGTGCCCACATAGATTCTGACTACATTTTTCACCAGGGACAGTGCATGAAACTGGTCATCACACTGTGGCTTTGAGGCCCTGACCCCCAGCCATGCTGCCAGAGATGGTGCATTACCCCCCAGCTCTCTCTGACCACGGGGCACGAAGGGGACAATCTCGGGGGGTGGGGCACCGAGGAGAACATTCGGGGGTTGGGGGACACGAAGGACACTATTCCGGGTGGTGGGGACACCGAAGGAGATGATTCCAGGGTGTGGGAGGGGACAGTCGGCAGTGCCCAGTGCTCATTTCAAGCAAGTGTTTCATACTGTTTATTTCCTCAGCATACCCAACATAAACCAAATACTAAAAAAGCCACGTCGTGGGAAGATAATCAAATAGGAAACATTTTACTGAACAGCAGCTAGACCATCATCCACCCCTGGCTTCCTCAGGATACAAGAAGTGCATCATAAATGCTCATACACCCAGGTGTAAAGTTCTTTGCTTCAGGAGTCAGGAACCCAGCTAGACTCCTGCTTCAGATATTTATTTGTGCAAGTTACTTATCCTGCTTCTTCACTTTAACATGAGAACACCACCTACAGCTAACAGCCTCACCGAGAGAATTAAGTAGGATAATGTTTGAAAAGTGTTACTTTGCCCAGGGCATAGGTCCACAGCAGCCTTGAACAGAGCTGCCAAGACACCAATCTCCTCCCCAGAAAGAGGACCTCCTCCCCACATCCATTCTCCACTTGTTTAACAGCCTTCTGGAAGTGTGTGGACAGGAAGAAATACCAGAATCTGCTTAACTAAAGCACTTTCTTCCTGTCCTGACATTCCCAACTTGCACCATCTTAAAGAACAGGGAAGAAAGCTGAACCCATTCTTAAATCCAGGAGGGGGTTCCTGTGTGCCAGCAATGCCAATCTGTGCAAATGTTTGTTGGGTATGTATGTTTACATATGATGAGTAGTTCTACTTAGTCTAGTTTCCTCACATTTAATCTGGTTTCATTATTTCTAAAACTATCAGAATTATTTGCTTTTTTTTTAGCTTTCATACACTTCTTAGAAAGAATGCTCTATCATAAAGTTATATACCCAGCTATCCTACGAGTGCAGAGGATAAAGCAGAAATTGAGTCCTGAACTTTATTATAAATACTTTCAGCTGCAGCCATGTCTTTTACTATGTACAACATTCAATTTTAAAGCTCACGTTCCCTCTGGGACTGAGAGAAAAAAAAATCTCATTAAAGTTTACATTCTTGCAGAGCTTTAATACACAGCTCTTACTTTCCAAATGTCAAAGACTGATGAAAAGACATGCAATTGCTATAAAAACTGTAAGGGAGATGTAAATGCAGGGCCGGTGGAGTTCAGGAAGGCTTAGCATCCCAGACAGCCCCGACAAGGTCCAAGCCGGTGTTTCTCCATGCTTCAATTAGGGAGCTGAATATTAAAAAGTATAATTCTCAGAAGTCTGTCCTCATAGATTATTAAAGAATAATCACAACAAAAAACCCTTTAATAAGATTTTAGCAAGATGGTGACATAGGAAGATCCTGATCTCACCTCCTCCCACGCACACACCATATCTACAGCTACCTATGCAACAGTTTTCTCTGGAAAAAAACCTAAAAACTGACAGACAGACTGTCAAGTTGGGCAAATGAGAGGGAAGTGGCTACAAAAGGCTGAGACAATCTCACCGTAAAACCCATCCCTGGTGCAACAACCTACAGTTTGGAGGGAACTTAAAATCTCCTCAAAACCCAGACCTTCCCCAGAAGGAGTGAAAAGTTTGTACCCCACATAGGTCACCCCAACTTCTAAGGTCTGGCACCTGTGAGACAAACTCCTAAAACATCTCGCTTTGAAGGCCAACAGAGCTCACGCCCAGGAGATCTGTGGTCCATGGTGGACTGGGGAACAGTTCTTAAAGCACTTGTGTGCACACTACCCACCCCAGGGCTCAGGGCAGAGGCAGTTCTTTCCAAATCACTGACTTCATGTTAAAGAGACTCATTTCCTAATTTTAAGGCACTGGTCTGAGGGGCAGGGCCGCTGGGATACCCCCCAGAATATAAAATGGGAAAAGGACAGTCTCTTCAAAAGTGATGTGGGTTCATTTCTGGGCTCTCTATTCTGTTCCACTGATCCAGATGTCTGTTCTTGTACCAATACCATGCTGTTTTGATTACTGTAGCTCTGGAGTATTGTCTGAAGTCTGGGAGGGTTATTCCTCCCGCCTCCTTCTTTTTCTTCAGTAATGCTTTGACAATTCAAGGTCTTTTGGGATTCCATATAAATTTTATTATGATTTGTTCTAGTGGAAAAATTGGAGAGCAGTAAGTGAAAAGTGAAGCTGGACCACACCATACAAAAAAATTAATTCAAAATGGATCAGACGTGAATATAAGACCTGAAATCATAAAACTCCTAGAAGGAAACATGGGGGTAAATTACTTGACACTGGTCTGAGCAATGATTTTTTTTTTTGCATTTGGCACCAAAAATGAAAAGCAAAGAAAGGAAAAATGCAGGAGTACATCAAACTAAAAAGCTTCTGCACAGCAAAGAAACCCATCAACAAAATGAAAAATCAACCTACTTCAATAAGTTGATGGGAAAAACTATTTGCAAATCACATATCTGATAAGGGGTTGACGTCTAAAATATATAAAGAACTCATATAACTCAACAGCAAAAAAATGAACAACCCAATTAAACATAGGCAGAGGATTTGAAGAGACTTTTTCCAAGAAACATATAAAGATGGCAACCAGGCACATGAAAAGATGCTCAACATCACTAATTCTCAGGGAAATGCAAATCAAAACCACAATGAGATAGAAACTCACACCTGTTAGAATGGCTATTATCAGCAGGACACAAATGACAAGTGTTGGTGAGGATGTGGAGAAAGGGGACCCTCACGCACTGTTGGTGGGAATGCAACTTGGGGCAGCCACTATGGGAAACAGCATGGGGGTTTCTCCAAAAAGTAAATATAGTACAACCATGTGACACAGCAATTCCACTGCTGGGTATTTATCTAAAGAAAACAAAAACACTACTTTGACATTTAATGACATTTAGTGATGAAGTAATGTCAAGCTACTTTCACACTTTTCTCAACATCTAAAGTCAAAACAAGAAGCAAGATCTCCATTCCCATAAAAAAAACTGCAGCAGTGATATTTTCTGAGCTCAAACTACATGTCTAGCAGTATTTACCTGCCTCAAGGTAAGTGCAAAGGATATTTCTACATTTGAAAATCCTGTAACTGTGCAATTGACCTGTGCAAAGGGGAATTTCATGTTTCAAAAGTCTTTCACTTCTACCTAACTTTCAAGTGGAAGTGATTAATATGCAATGAAACGACATGCCAAAAGGCAAATATCAAAAGAAGAATCTAACAAAATTCTACAAATATCTCTGAAGAGAGAAACATGCTCAATTAAAATTGTACACTTGTAGCGTTGGTATCTCAGTATTTGGCAGTACCTACTTGTGTGAAAAGGTATTTTCAAAGATGATGAAATACGTAAAACCTAATTACGTATCAGAACACTTTCCAATCAAGGGTGACAATTGGAATACTAACTTTGCACTTCAATTAAGCGAAATGTTATTCCCCCAAAACAATCCAATTCCTCTCATTACTAGATCTGTACCACACAAAATTGTACTCTATTACTATGTATCGAATGTCATCAATAAAAAAATTTGTTAAAATTTGCTTTTCCTCTTGTCATTTAAGTACCTGTGTAATACCGTCAATTCTGTCTCTTGATCTGCAAATTTTACTATCTGGCCCTTTACAGAAAAAGTCTATTGAGCCCTGCTCTAAGTCAGTGGTTTCCAAAGCAGTTGTTCATCAAAATCTTGGGCATTAAAAAAAATACAAAACTGGTTCACTTGTTAAAGTTTTAGTTTCACAGGTAGGTTGCCACCATGGGTCTGTAGTCACTCCATTCCCTTAGCGTGAATCATCTTACAGCTGCAACCAATCTTATCCTAACTTCCAACAGAGAGAAACAGAGGACTAACACACAGAGGGTGCCTACAGTTTAATTAAGCAAGCTGTTGACAAAGTTGGGTAAAACTCTTAGGATTCTTGACCCCTGATTGTTTTGGTCAAGTCAGTTAAAATAAATTTATTTTACTGACAAGGGACCCAGAGAAGTCATTTTGAACAACATGGGTATAAAGATAGAAGAGTAAAACACCATTTTCCTCAGCTTAGTTATAAAGGCAACATTCCCTTTGTGTCTTCAATGAGTACCAGCAACAGACCTGTCAATAAAAGAATTCATTCAACAAATATTTATTGAGTTCAATTTATATATGCAGACACTGTTTCAGGTGCTGAAAACATAGCAGTGAACAAAACAGACTCAACTCTCTGCCTTCATGGAGCTCACGTTTCAGGGGATGGAAAACTGTAATATCTCCATAACACCCCAAAGATGTGAGTAAACAGCCTTAGAGTTCAAAAACTCACTTTAACTCTGTGGGAGAGAGGAGGACTGGTGCAAATGCAGGGTCAGTTTTTATCACTGGTATTGGCAAGATGGAGGAGTCCTGACCAGTGATTTCAATAAAGTATAAAGTTTGAGGCTAGGTCATCAACCGAAAGAGACAGGGCTGGACATGCATGTGTGTGGAGATGAGCATAAAACAGTGGCCACTGTCCATGGGGTATCCCAGTTTGTTCAGGTTTACAAAAGCAGCTCCAAAAATTCAGCATCAATTTTCAGCTACCCCCCCACCTCACACTTTTTGTTATGATACATATGCTTTTATTTCTATACAATCTTACTTTCAGACTGAGGGTTTAAAGCTCAAACATGGGTTAGGGTAATTAATGATGGTCCTCCTGTGTTGAGCACCACTTTTTATCACTCTGGAGTCTTTATTATGGGGAGGGTAACAGATGGCTCTGTTCCCAGGAAATTCAGATTAGCTTAGCAGGCTAAGGAGAGATTTCGGTGGAAATTACCTTCATCTTCCCATGATCATCAGTGCCAGATCCAGGTAGGGCACCAGCGTCTCCTGACACCCATCACTGAAGGCCTTCTTTTAATAATGTGATCATTTAGGGGGAACACACAATGCAATGCATTACAGTACAAAGAAGGCATTGAAGCACCTGCCGCACTGACTGGTGCCTTTGACTCTGCAGTGGGCATAAGGTTAAAGGGGGAAGGACAGTGAAGAAAGAACAGACCGTACCACAACCAACCGCTGATTACCCGTCAGTCACTCCTACCGCTGATTTATAAACCCATCTTCTAAAGCTCCATCTTTCCTTTCAAAACACTTAGAAAATTCAAAAGAAAAAAATACCTCATCTGGCTGGAAGTTTGGGTCTTTGCCTGTATAAAGGCAAAGAACTTTGAAAACTTGGTTTTCAGGAATGAAAAGTTTTGCTAAAAAAAGGCTCTCATGAAAGAGGAAGAAAACTCACCACCCAGTTGTTGGGCCACAGCCAGCCGGCTGGGCTTCAAGATGAAGTGGCACTGCTTCTCTTGGGGCAGCTGTTCCATGAGGAAGGGCTCTTGGAGGTTGGAAGGTGTCGGGGAGTCCTTCGACCCCCGCGTCAGGAGTGCCGTGTCTCGAAGGTGACCCATTTCAATCCCATAGGGGAATTCATGTCCTACACAGAGAAAAATCTAAATGTAGACTTTAGGCTGACTGGCACTGTGTCAGTATGAGCATGTGTGCTACAGGATGGAATGTCCTGCAATCTGCTCCTGGGACTTTTGGTATAAAGAATCCTTTTGTTGACTGAGCGATCACCATGCACACTCTTACACTTGGAGACCACTGTGTAATGCAGGTGGCCCCACCAAAGTAGTTCTTTTTGGGGGGTGGGGGTAGAGAGGAGAAACAAAGAGGAAAAAGTCTTTAAAGAATATCTTGTTTGGGAATGCACAGGCTAGTTTGTGAGTTGCATCATGTTGACTTTTCCTATGTTCACATCTGAGAATACTGAAAGGCATTCTAGTTTCTCCTTTGACACTACCTACCTCTGTAAATCTTCAGCAAATCCCTGACCTCTCTCAGCCTTAAATCCATGATTTAAAATATTTATCCTACCCATCACACAGTATTATAAGGATCAAATAAGTAAAAATTCAGTGGTTAATAGTATTTAAATACAAAGGGCAAATAACTATATATTTCAAAGATCACTATTATTACTATTATTCAGTACAAGATATCTGCCTGAAAGAAGACATTTTATACTCTTTATTAGTTATACACAATTAGAGTTACTCAAGGGCTGGCTTGTCTGACTTATGCTTCCCTCCCACCACGCCACTCTGAGGCCGTTTTTCACAGGCAATAGTTAGGAGGAAGACTGCAGGGCATGAGAGACACAAAAACAAGATTCAAAAAGGAATTTTCAAACTAGAAAAACTAAACCCTGGACATCTGACTGCAATATCAGTTTTTGCTCTTTAGTACGCTGAGTAATTTCATTTTCTCAATTCTTAAGTACCATTGTGCTGTAGATTTGTTTACTTTTTAAGTACAGAGAGTAAGGTCTCTTCCATTCCAGACTTATCACTGAATCTAATTCAGTGAACTTTTCCTTTTCATCTCGCATAGGCCTACAGTGTCAATGTTTCATTGATATTAAGTACTACAGCAACTTTCAGGGACAAAGGCAGAAAAATAAAGACTTCTATGACAGCAATAAAACAAAATTGATTTACCAAAATAGCCAGTAGCTAATCCACAACTGAAATTTGCAAGATGCAGTAAAATATACAATGGAGAATTGCTGCTAAGTAACAACCATGTCCCATATCCTATGTGTCTTTTTTAGTGAGTTAAAAATGAAGCTTCATGTTGTTTTAAGCCTGACAGTTACTACCTACATAGTTTTAATTAAATTAATATATTTTATTAAAACAACTATTTTAAGTACTTATTTGACTTTTCATCACAGATTTAATTGTTGCTCATTGACTTTTACACAAATGACAACATTAAGAAATAAACTGGAAATGCAGGGAATTTTGTGCTATGTGCATGATGGCTTGCTTTAAAGCTTGAGAATATACATTTCATAGAAAAGTTTGGATTTAGATTATTTATATCACTTGAAACCTAAATTACACTGTAGTGATCTCACAGGTCAATGAAAGGATTACATGAGATAACTCATGTGATATGCTCTGCATAATGCTAGGCAGATAGCAAGCATTTAAAAATCATTAACAGAAATCGTCATCATCATCAATGTCATCATCTCAAGATTTGCTACAGATGCTGTCCCTTATTTTAATTGCCCTACTTCCGTTAACTATACTGAAGGACTTCACTGATCAAGAAATATTTTTGTAGCTAAATGGTTTAAATAAGGTGAGATGTGACCTATTTACCAGTAATTCCTCAAAACAGATGCTGGGAAATTTGGCTGGAGAAATAGCAAAGTAGTTAGTTGGTAAGGTAGTACCTATTGCTAAATAAGTCAATAAAGAGTCTTAGGAATCTAAACGGTTTGATTTCATTTTCTTTTTTGATGCCTAGCAAAGATCTGGGTACAGGGCAAGTGTTAAGTACTCACTGATAGATTAAGAGGCATGACTGGATCATAGGAGGTTTTCTATAGAGGCAAACGGTAGGAAAAGGAAAGGAGATTCAAGAACTAAATATGAAAAATAAATATACAGGGAAAATGGAATTCCAGCACATCTTGCTTTCTCTTAGAAAGAAAGTTTTAAAAGGTTTGACAAAATAGTTCTGTTTGTAAAGTGAAAAAAAAAAGAAAGGAAAATTGACATTTCTCTTCCCCTCTACACCACTAGTTGCTTGAATGAAGAGATATCATTTACCTGCACATAGGACATACTTGATATATGTATTTATTAAATGAATAGGTGAATATTACATGGGATTAATTATTTAATAGTATTTAAATTTAGGGCCATATGACCAATTCTCTGAGACATTTAGAACTATAATTAAAACACAATCCATCTTATATTTTCACAGAAACTTACCAATAAGTGGGTATGGTGCCTCTTCTTTGCTAGAATTCGCCCAGAAATGGTACTCTTTCTCAGAGCCCTTGGAGATAAAAGAATTAACAATCATTCTCTCACATTTGGTAACTAAACAAAGACATATTTTTTGGCATTTCTATGTTTTGCAAAAACATAGGGCCAATATAAATGCTTTCATGGTTCATGGGGGTGATATGGTTTTAAAAGGTGGTAATGCTGGTTCCTACAACCCATCTCTCCTCTAACCCCTAACAGAGGATTCAGAAATCTTGCCCTTTTCCCCTAGTGATGATGAGGGATCCATGAACTTCAGTGGAATCAGGCTCTCAGTATTATAAATAGGGTAGCCCACAGAATGTGAGATCACATACATGCCCTTGTGTAAAGTAAACAAACAAACAAACAAACAAACAAACAAAACAAAACAAAAAAACCCCAAACCCTTCCTGGTTTACTAAAAGATCAATCTATCTTACTTAGAGTCCTGACTTCTGTTAGGTCTCTGCACTACTTAGCAAATACTAGAATTAATCTCCAATGTGCCCCTGCAAAGACAATCTTGTTATCCAGAAAACCACAACACTGCTGTGTCTGTGATGAAAAAGTAAAATCTCAGAGGCTGACTATTAAGTCAGCTGCTCCTGAGTGGAAAGAAAAGACTGACCAAGGGGCTTTGAGGAGACAGGTAGTTGGCACAGTGTACACTGGCTTTATTTTGGGCAAGTCCAGTCCTGGGGACAGAAAGGACAAGAATTCTGTCTAGAGAATAGGCCCAGTTATGGGAAACAATGAAACCGTTCACTAGCAGAATTACAACCCAGTAATACTAAAAATCCTATTTGAAAGAAATAATACCAAATTATACAGACTTTGCTGTATTGTCTAGAAGAGGATAAAGCAAAAATGTTTAAAGTGAAGTCAGAACAGAATGGCAATATTTAATATTCTTGCCTTTATCTTCTGGTTAAAAATCATGAGCCTGACCTTATAATGAAGGGAATTGGCTAGGAGATCATCCTGCCAAGTCCCCTCCCCTACTTTGTCACTTCCTTTCCTATCCTCTAGTCAAAAATTTTTATTGCAAACAGGAAGAGCAATCTAGTAAAAATCCTTTCTTTTCATGTAGTGTAGTGTACACATTAATAATTCCTTAGAGCAGTATAACCAGAGAGACTCAATTTCTAATTACACACTGAACAGAAATACTTTTGGGGTGATGAGACCGATCACTTACCCAAAAGAAAAGCATAAATAAGAAAATGAGTCATGTCATTAATTAACATCAATTTACGTTTTTAAAAGATCACTCTGGTGCTTCAAAATGGAGACTGGGTCAGGGGAGAGCAAGAGAAAAGGTGTTAGGCATGTTAAGGACTTTCTGCAAAGGTACAAGAGAGATGGTGATGGTTTGGCTTGGACTACAGTGACAACAGTGGAGATGAAGTGGAGAAATTCAAGACATGTTTTGAAGTGATAGTCAACTGGCCTTTCTGATGGTTGCTATAGAGTGAGGAAATGCCAGGAGCTGAAAATGAATCCTAGATTTTTGGCTTGAACCACTGGGACATAGTACTATGAATTACAACAGACATGCACGTTAAGTACAAACAATAAGAGCTAACACCTTTTGAGTGCTTATTATATGTCAATGTTCACTCAATTTCACATTCGATTTTCCCCCAAAATCTCGAGGCGTTAGGTACTATTGTTATTTTCATTTTACACATAGGAAACTGAAAGGTTCAGTAGGTCAGTAGGCTAGGACAGAAACAATGTAGAATTGAACCTAGGTCATCACACTCCAAATTTCATCACAGTGTACAAAACCGCATCCTTGGCAACAGTTTCTAGGACCATGAACCACATTCGAGGCACTGGTAACACCACTGAATTCACAGACTCTCAGGATGACTAGCTTGAAAGATCCTACTGCTTTACTGCTTGGCGTGTTCCTTTAAGGCCTATTATTTAAGAGCATCTTATTTTCATAGAGTAAAAGATGTATCTGTCCACTGTGTATGCTTCTCAAAGCACTTGCTGCAGCATTATCTCTTTGATTCCCATTTTACAGATGAGGAAACAAACAAGTTAAGTGATTTTTGTCAAGATTACCGAGACAGTAATAGAGCTAGAACTAAAAGCCAAGTGAACTCATCCCATACAGTGGTCTGGCCAATAAACCTATCTTTAAAAATTCTGACCACTCAGTAAGAAATACATTTTACATCCCTACCCAAAATACATATACGGATGTGAAACAGAGAAAAAGAAGTTACACAAAACAGTCTTTACCCTTACTACCCTGCTAATATTTTCTTTTCTATTTCATTTTTAAATGTTGATTATAACTGGTAATTTAAACAACATTGATCCAAATCCTAGTAATTAACATTACAACCACATAGTAGACTTTTTAGAAATAAATCCCATGACTCACTCGGACTACCAAGCACTAGAATGGTGAGATGAAATCTGAAAAAGATCAGTCTGTTGAGTATTTGGGATACATGAAGATTGCGGTCCATGAGTGTAAATGGCAGTGTTCTCTGAGCTATGCTTTTGTAAATAATCTTTTATTAGTATTACTTTCTATTGCTCTGGGGGTCTGAAATCAAATAGACATGCCTACTAATATTTGAAACAGGCGGAGACGCACTTTTCTGGAAAAAAAATGTTAAAAGCAAAATGAAACAGTTCTTCAACCTTACTCCTGCTCTATAGGCAGTAAAATGCTGTCAAAAGACCAGACTGGCAAC
This sequence comes from Vicugna pacos, assembly GCF_048564905.1. Classification (NCBI taxonomy): domain Eukaryota; kingdom Metazoa; phylum Chordata; class Mammalia; order Artiodactyla; family Camelidae; genus Vicugna; species Vicugna pacos. The sequence continues at coordinate 10,499,461 of NW_027328742.1, read as the reverse complement.
ATCCATTTACTTTTTTAAAAAAGGAAAAGGAAAAGACTGGATTGGTAACGAGACAACCCATTATGTTTTATAATGAAGGACAGCATTTTAGGACAATGGCTTAAGATGCAAAGCAACCTATCATTTATTGGACAATACTACTGATACATGAGCAAGCTCCTCTAATGTGTTCTCCCCTCACCAGTATGCCTAATTACCGTTAGTAAAAAAAGGAAGAGATCTGTTCACGAATAGAAATATTTGATTTTTCCCAATTCCTTAAGTTTACAAGAATAAAAATGCTTTAAAATGCTAATTACTGAACATTCAATTACCGTCCCAAATACAGCTCTAACCTAGTGAGTCCCCCCCCCATCCGTGCATCTCTGAAGGGGACAAGCAACAAGGACAAACCTCAGCCTCAATACATCAAAGGCTGAGCCTGCACTACAGCGATACATCGAGTTCACCGACACCTAGATGGCTTGCTGACATGGTCATGGTCCTTGGGAGCTCACACACACTTCTGAACTTGGCGCACGGACACACGGATCTCGCCGCTTCCACTGACCTGGAGCCCATCTGGATCCTGGTCAGAGGAGTCATGAAAGGCTGTAAGATTCTGACATCAGGGAGCCTCCGCGGTCCCTTAGGGCTCCAAAGATATAAATAAAATGCCTCAAGGCATTTCTTAAGGAAGAGTTAAGTTATCCCTCGAATCCCAACTTGGTTCCACAGAAGCTGGAAGGGCACCACCAGGACACAGAGCAAAAATGGCCAACTAGCAGAAGGTCTTGGGGGAGGGGAGGAGCGAGAGAAGGCAAGGCTAGAAACGCCCAAATCAATCACTTGGAGAGAGAGCCAAGCCGCAGAGGCTGCCGCTCGCGGCCGCGTGCACTTGCGGAAGGAACGGTTCCAAGGAAACCTCACCCGATCGTAATGGACACGCCACAGGGCGGCTGTGTTTATCGGCATAGTACGCTGCAAGTTGTGGCCCGCATCCCTCCTCCGAGCTTTGACAGGGATCAAGCGCACTGTCGGCACAACCACACTGACACCCGGCCCCTGCCCAGCCCCGCCGATTCCTGGAGCCAGGACCGAGCGCAGGGCCAAGGCCCTTCACCGCAGCCCTCACGACCCCCCGCTGCAGCTCACCGGCCCCACCCAGCACGGTCTCAGGCTCCTCCATGGCGCTGACCGTTAGCATCCCCAGCACACCTAGGAGGCTGCCCACCGCCTCGAAGACCCGGAGTCCATCCAGGAGCGCAATGCGAGGCGCGCACCCACTCCCCGACCCCATCAAATCACGCGGAGCGGCCGCGCCGCGGGGTCCAGGTGAGGGGTTGGGTCCCGCGGGCGATGCAGCACGGCCGTCTACCTTACTCAGCGCGGTAGCCGCGCCCAGGCAGACGCCGCCGGCCTGAACGACGTCGGAGCTGACCCGGTCAAGAAGCGGTGATCGCCCGGGGGACTTCGGGCGGGGCGCCGAGAGCCGGCACCAGGAGGGGACCGGAAAAGGCATTGCCCGGCTGCCGGCCCCCGCCCCCGCCGGGGGCGGGAGCGGGGCCGCCGGGGCCGCGGTGGATGGGCTGCCGCGGGGTCCTCTGTGGAGCGAGTGAGACTAGACGCGAAGAGGCCGGGAGGTGCTGGGAGCGCCGCGGGCGTGAGGGCGGGTAAGGAGGGAATGGTCTGGAACAAACGGCACCGAACGCGAGCTTCGAACGTTAAACCCCACGGAGGTGACGGGCGCAGAGGGCGCGCGCCTGGAATGCGGCGGCGGCGGCGGCGGCGGCGGGCGCGGGGTTCCGCTCGGCGTCCTCACCTTCTTGGTGCTGGGGCCGCCCGCGATTCGAGACACTCCTGTCAGGGAAGAGGAGCGCCCCGGCTGCCCCCCTAGCGTCTCCTGTTGGGGGGACATCGCTTCCAGGAAGAAGACTTCCAAGCAAATCCCAGCTCAAGAGGAGGCTACGCAGTCCTGTCCGCGGGACTGCGGCCGGAGTGCCTAGGACTCGCAGCGCAGAGGCGGCTGCAGCGCTCAGGAGGCGCGCGGAGCTCCGGGTCCGGGACGCGCACCTCCCGTCGGGGCCATGCACCGCCGCCCGCCTTCCGGAGCGTGGCTGCAGGCAACTGTGGCGGCGGCCACCCCGCCTCGGGTCCGCCCACCGTGCCAGGCGGCCTGCGCCGGGCCCGCCCCCGGCTGCCCTCCTCTGGCCACGGCCCTCCCTGTGGCGACCCGGCCTGCCGCGCGCCTTTCTAGATACACATTAGGAAACCGGCCACCGACTGACCTTCTCAGTCCGCGATGCCGAGTGGGTCCCGTCCGAAGGGGCTCAGCGGCCGGTGTCACTAACCGGGCCTCTAGCGCGCGGATGCGCGCCACTCCCGACGCGCAGCCCACTCGCCCCCGACCCCATCCCATCCCGCGCTGCGCCCGCGGGAAAGGCGCCGCTGCAGCCCATGCATCGGCGAGGCCGTGGCGACCTCAGACCGAACAGAGGAGCGCCGGTGATGCCTGTCAGGCTTTCTCCGTGCAGCAGGGGGGGCCTCCGCCCCCGTCCCGCCCCGCCCCGCCCCGCCCGAGAGGCCCGGGATGGAGTCGCGCGTCGCAGAGGGGTTTAGAAGCACCGGCTGACTTCCTGTGCAATCCTGCACGTTAGCCTCCCGGGGGGACCTGCGCCGGCTTCTGCAGCCGCCAGGCCGGGCCGGGCCGGGCAGCAGCCCCCACGCAATTTGCACCGGCGTTTTCCGCTGTCTGTGAGCGGCAGAGACCCGGGCATTCCAAAAGTGCAAGCGCAATTAGGGAAAACGCACGCAGAGAGCGGACTCCGAAATTTGGCTTCTCAAGAAGGCTACAATATGCGGAAATGTTTACCAGGTATGGGTGCTGAGAGCATAACTTCCTCTCAGCCCGAATACTGGCAAATTTTTTTACGGCCAAAGAATAATCAGAGGGAGGGGATTTGGAGCCGACCCGGGCTGAGTTGAGCATTGCCGCACTTTGCAGGACTGGCTGACTGGTGCGGATGGTTGGGTAGGTGGCATTCTTCCCTTGGAGTCAGGACTGCAGAAAGGGCGGATTAGTGATGAAGCACGCCACTCTATGATACTAGCTTGTTGAAGGGGTTTGTTTGTATTTGTGATAAGAAAGAAACAGATCGAGGTTCCTGCCGGATTGGACTGTAACCGGGACAGGTTGGGGAAGAACAGGGTTCTGGCCGGCCCTGTTCCAAACAGGAGTTGCTGTCCAAAACACACCCACACGTACACACACCCACACACAAACACCTCACCAAAGCCCGGAATTGTTTATAGTGGAAGTAACGGGCGGAAAATGTTCCAGGCCATTTTAAGCCTTGTCCATCTCATGTGGTTTAAAGTAGGCTTACACAGGCTTTATAAATCATGCACACATACACATATATAATTATATGTCATGCTAATAAATATGTATATGGATAAATATGTATATGTTTGTATATACGTGTTTATATCTGTATGAGTATACACACACACACACACACAAACACAGGATTGAGCACATCTTCTGTAGTAGCAAAAGATAATATTTATTGAATGCTTTCTTTATATCAGACGCTATTCTAAGCATTTTAATATATTAATAAACGTAAATCTAACTTATAATCCTACAAGGTAGATATCCACACACGTGATTTTACACATGGGAAATCTATGCTGCAAAGATGTTAAAAAACTCGTTAAACACCTGGTAAACAGTGAAGTCTGGCTTGAAAATACGGCGTCTGCCCGCAGGTCATGCTCTTAAACACTTGGATTTACTGTTTCTCCGGTGTGTTACTGCCGCCGGCCCGCCCCCCTGGCCGTAGCCGGCCTGCCTCCCAGGGGCAGGCTGACAGGGGGAAGCTCCTTCCAAGAAGCTCTGGCAGCAGAGGCCAGGTGGCGGGGGAAGTGGGAGCAAGTGGACTTGCTCTCCCAGGACAGCCGCCCTGTCCCGCCTCCGCCGCCGACGCCGCCACCCCCACTACCACTGCCACTGCTGCCCGCTGTCCATCCCGGGGGCCGAGGGCCGGGCTAAGGCTGCACCCTCCCTCCCCGCACCAGCATCAAGCAGCCAAGGCCCACTGGCGAGCGGTGTGCAGCTCGGGACCACCCATCCCATGGGCTCTGAGGAGGCATTGGGCTTCGGGGTGGGATGGGGGCGTGGCGGTGGGGCAGGGAATTGGAATGGCCTCAAGCCCCGCCCACCCGGCCGCCGGAGCCGCGCCCCTGGGAGCCAGGACTGCGTGCCTGCCGTGGGCCCGGGGCATCCCTGTCTAGCGGCTGTCGCCGTGGTGATCGGAGCCCGGAGCGCCCGGCTCTCGCGAGGAGAGGGCTGAGGGGGTCATCTGGGTTCGGGGTGCACTCCGGGTGTGCGGCGATCTGGCGATGAGGGCGGACAGGGTGAGGGGGAGGGGTTGCTGGGAGCGGAAGTGACCCGGCTGAAGGGTGGGGGCTCATTCCTAGGTGAAGGGTTAGGGGAGTATCTGCGGACGGTGGGGGGACCTGGGGTGAGGCCCGAGGGGTGAGCGCGGTTTACAGGGGCTGTAGCTTAGGACCGAGTGGGGCGCAGACCTGGGGCGGGATTTGGGTGTGAGGAGAAGCAGCTTTGTGTCGGGGGTGCAGTGGATCGGGGACCGGGCGTGGCAGGGGGTGGGGAGGCATGGACTGGGTGGGGGGTCGGCGAGCAGTGGTAGTGGGGCTGGTGGGGTGAGGCCTGGCCCTGGGCCCGTGGTGGTCCTACTTGGGGGCCGGGACCCTGGAGGAGGGCGTGGGGGGCCTCGTTGGTGTTGGGGACCCGGCCAGCCCTGGCCGCGGGCTGGGCTCGCCCCACCGCCCCACCGCCCCACCGCCCCACCGCCCGGCCCCACTCGCAGCATCCCTACTGCTGGAGTCGCAGCCAAGCCTCCATGCTGCTGTCAGGCGGGCGGGCGGGAGGGGGAGGGGCGCTGAAAGCTGCTCGTGCGCGCGCGCGTCCTGGCGCCAGAACGCCAGGGCGCTGGGGCGCGCCCAGAACGTGAGGAAGCTGGGCGGGAGCTGGGTGCTCCTGGACCAGCTCCCGGAGGAGGAAGGCTGCCTGGGGTCTCGGCCTCCCGCCGCTTGCTGTCGCCTCTGCTGCCGTCGCGAGCCAGGTAAGGGGGCGCTGGTGGGGGCGCGCAGGTCGGGGAGTCGGCGGGTGAGGCCTGGGCTGTGCAGTTGGGGAGGCGCCCGGGGGTGGGGGGAGGGGTGCGTCGGTGGGGTCCAGGCCGCGCGTCTAGGTTGGGACCGTGAGGCGGGTCCCGGGGCCCCCCGGCCTGGTCGGGGTGCCTTCCTCCCCCTCCTTAGTACTGGCTGAACCGCGCGGCTTTCTTGGCCGCCGCTCACAGGCGGCTTTGGCAAAGTGGGAGCAGTCCCGGGAGATGGGAGGGCGCTGGACGGCCCCGGGCCAGCCGAGACTGGCCCTCAGGCCTTGCGAGGCCTTCCCGCGCGGGTGGCCCTGCCCTGGGAGTGGAGGCCGCCCCGGACCCTGTGGGGCACAGGCGAGCTGGGGCAGAAGCAGGGGCGAGGCCGGGCCTTTGGGAGCTTGTTAGCCTGCCCCCGAGATCCAAAGCTTCTGACCAGTGTATTTTCCGTCTTTTGAGGACTCTCCCTCCTGTTTTGCACAGTGGCTGCACCGAACGATATTCCCACCGACAGTGTAGGAGGGATCCCTTTTCTCCACAGCCTCTGTAGCCTTGATCCTGTGTGGGCTTTGGAATGATGGCCACTCTAACTGGGGTGCGATGCCACCTCATTGTACTTTTGCCTTGTATTCCTCGGATAATTAGCAACCTTGAGCCTGTTTTGTCATGTGCCTCTCATTGGTCGCTGGTGGGTCTTCGCTGGAGAATTGCTTCCTGAGGTCGTCTTCTGCCCATTTTTGGATTGGGTCGTCTTCTGTCCGTTGAGTCGGATGAGCTGTTTGGATATGGTGGAAATGAACCCCTAGTCAGTCTCATGTTTGGCAAAGATTGTCTCCTGTTTCGTAGGTCGTGGTTTAGTTCTGCTTCTGGTTTCCTTTGGTGTGCCAAAGCTGATGAATTCAGTTTGCTCCCGTTTGTGTTTGTATTTTTGCTGAGTTTTCTGTTGCTTGGGGAGACTACCCTAGGAGAAAATGGGTGAGGTGTACGTGGGATACTGTTTGGCCTACGTTTCCTACCGAGAGGTGTGTGGTGTCTTGTCTTACGTTTAAGTGTCTAAGCCATTTTGAATTTATTTCTGCGTATGCTGGGGCTCTACGCCCAGGGGCCGGGATTGGGGTAGGGGGCGGGGCGGCTGCAGAGAGGGCAGCAGCGAAGGACGCGAGCTGCCCAGGCAAGCCTGTGGATTTCCTCCCGAGTCCCCCTCAGCCAGCTCTCTGGGCGCCTTCTTCTGCCTCAGGGTGGCATCTGACATCTCTCCAGGTCAATGGAGTCCCGGGAGGCTTCCTCCAATACACAGAGAGACAGACATATAAATAGGCAGACACGCTAGTCTCTTTCTTTGTTATTAACAGATAGATACACTAACCTCGTCCTCCTCCTCCATTACATAGGTACACAGATACATAGATACAAAGACAGACAGGCACACACCATAATACACACACACACACACACACACACACACACACAAACAGAAGCCTCCTTCTACTGCTCAGTTAGGTAGGTAGATGGACACACCAATCTCCTCCTCCATGAAATAGATTGTCAGAGAGATACACACACACACAGCAGCCTCCTCTTCCTCCTCAATCAGGTAGGTAAGTAGATAGACACACTAGCCTCCTCCTCTAGTAGGTAAAGAAACACACAGACAGACTGAGAGACAGACACACTCACCTCCTCCAATAGAAAGACACTTAGACGAACACAGTAGCCTCCTCCTACTTCATTAGGTGCGTATGCAGACAGACAGACGGAAAGTCACGCTAGCTTCCTCCACCTCCTCCTCCATTAGATAGAAAATTACAGAAATGGACAGACCCACACAACACTTACACACACACACACACACACACACACACACTACACTCTTTCTCCTCCTCAATTAGGCAGATAGACAAACACACTAGCCTCCTCTGCCTCCTCCATTGCATGGATGGATTGTCAGAGAGAGAGATAGGCCGAGAGACAGACATACTAGCCTCCCCTTCCTCCATTACAAAGACACACAGAGACACACAGACATAGACTAGCCTCTCCCCTCCTCCAACAGATAGATAGGCAGGCAGGCAGGCAGGCAGGCCGGCAGGCAGGCAGGCAGACGGACAGACACACTCACTACAGGCGGAGTGCAGTCAGGGGACAGTGATGGGGACAGGGTCCGGGGACTGGGGTGCCCCTGGTGAGCCAGAGGATTTTCTCCCGTGTCCCCAACGGCCTAGCCTGGTGGCGACCGCCGCTCTCCCACGTTCCTCAGACTCAAGCCATTTAATCAGCCTGCTCTTGGGAGCGGGCGTGGTGCGGTCAGTGAAAGAGGTCAGTGGTGGAGGGGCCGGAGGCACTGCGGCTAAGGGGGCTGCCCTGGCGAGTTGGTAAGTTTCCTCCCATCTCCCCCTCTCCTTGGCCTGGGGACAGCCTCTGCCACCCCAGGTTTGCGGGATTGAAGTCTCCTTGTCAGCCAGGTCATGGGAGGCTGGGGCGGTTCGGTCAGGGGCTGCAGAGAGGAGGCGGGGCTGCCCTAGAAGCCCGAGTGTTTGCTCCCATGATCCCTTGGCCTGGCCTGGGGTCGGACTCTGGTACCCCAGGTTCACTAGCTGCACATCTACGTGTTGGATGCCTCCCCGGAGGCAGGCGCGGTGCGCTGAGGGGATGGTGGCCCGGGGCGGGGAAGGGGAGGCTGCAGAGGGGTCAGCAGCGGTGGCGAGGGCTGCCCAGGTAAGCCTGTGGATTTCCTCTCGTGACTCCTCAGCTTGCTCAGGGGGCGCCCTGTGCTACGCCAGGTTGACTGGGTGCACATGTCCGTGTTGTCCGGCTCCCGGGATGCTGGCGCGGTGTGCTCAGGGGGCAGTGGTGGTGGCGGGGTCTGGGGCGGCTGCAGAGAGGGCGGGCGGCAGCGTGGGGCGGGGGCTGCCAAGGCAATCCTGTGCATTTCCTCGCGTGTCCCCCTCAGCCTGCTCTGGGGGCGGTCTCTGCTGCCCCAGGGTCCCTGGAGGCTTGTCCTCAGGTGATCCTGCTCCTGAGAGGTGGGCGTGGTGCAGTCAATGTGCAGGGGCGGGGGCAGCGACAGGGACAGAGACAGAGACAGCGACAGCGACAGCGACAGCGACAGAGACAGCGGGCAATGGGAGCAAGTACCTGGCTAGTAGTATGGGTCAGCCCCAATCCTGCCATCTCCAGCTCTGCTGCTGCCACTGCCGCCGCCCCGCCCCCCTGGCCATAGCCGGCCTGCCTCCCAGGGGCAGGCTGACAGGGGGAAACTCCTTCCAGGAAGCTCTGGCAGCAGAGGCCAGGCGGCGGGGGAAGTGGGAGCAAGTGGACTTGCTCTCCCAGGACAGCCGCCTTGTCCCGCCTCCGCCGCCGACGCCGCCACCCCCACTACCACTGCCACTGCCACTGCTGCCCGCTGTCCATCCCGGGGGCCGAGGGCCGGGCTAAGGCTGCACCCTCCCTCCCCCGCACCAGCATCAAGCCGCCAAGGCCCACTGGCGAGCGGTGTGCAGCTCGGGACCACCTATCCCATGGGCTCTGAGGAGGCATTGGGCTTCGGGGTGGGATGGGGGCGTGGCGGTGGGGCAGGGAATTGGAATGGCCTCAAGCCCCGCCCACCCGGCCGCCGGAGCCGCGCCCCTGGGAGCCAGGACTGCGTGCCTGCCATGGGCCCGGGCCATCCCTGTCTAGCGGCTGTCGCCGTGGTGATCGGAGCCCGGAGCGCCCGGCTCTCGCGAGGAGAGGGCTGAGGGGGTCATCTGGGTTCGGGGTGCACTCCGGGTGTGCGGCGATCTGGCGATGAGGGCGGACAGGGTGGGGGGGGGTTGCTGGGAGCGGAAGTGACCCGGCTGAAGGGTGGGGGCTCAGTCCTAGGTGAAGGGTTAGGGGAGTATCTGCGGACGGTGGGGGGACCTGGGGTGAGGCCCGAGGGGTGAGCGCGGTTTACAGGGGCTGTAGCTTAGGACATAGTGGGGTGCAGACCTGGGGCGGGATTTGGGTGTGAGGAGAAGCAGCTTTGTCTCGGGGGTGCAGTGGATTGCGGACCGGGGCGTGGCAGGGTGGTGAGAGAGCTTCCACGAATCTAGACCCTCTCTCAGTAGCTGTGTGACTCAAGCATGTCACCACGGTTTTCCTCTGAATTCTGAGAGCTGATGCCTGAACCTACCTCATGACGCGGTGTGCTTGGTGCACTTACAGGCAGGGCTGTGCTGCGCAAATCTGTGGCCGTCACTGTCGAGTCAGCTCAGGTGGGTCACAGAGAACAGTGCGGGGCGGAGGTCAGGTCTCTGCAGAGAGAGGGGCTCTGTGGCACACTTCCTGAGAACCGACTGTGGCTGGACACCACTGGTCACTGGGGACCCAAACATGAGCTAGACTCTTCTTGCCCCATCTCTCAATCCCTCTCAGCCTGGAGAGCACAGTGGGGCCAAGGTCCCAGCCCGAGTCCACTGAACGTGGTTGCTTGCTGGCAGGGGCCTCAGGCCCCTGTGGGACAGGAGTGGTACCACGTTTCAATGGTCGATGGAGAGGAGAATGGGACAAGGCACTGATCTCAGACTTGGCCGCTGGTGGGACCCTCAGTCCTTAGTCCCCAAGTCCCCCGAGGCCCGACACTGTGCACGGCCCCCAGCCTGCCCTGCAGTATCAACGTCTTCTCATAGTGAGTCTACTCTCACCCCCAGGCCTCTCCACACCCAGTGGGCCCTGCCAAGGTGGCTACTTCTGTGCAGACAGAGCAGCCTCCCCAGCTCCAGAGGATGGGCTGACTGGGGGCCCCTGCCCCCCCGGAACCTTCTGCCGTGAGTGTCTTCTTGGGCTGCACTCTCAGGCCCAATCGCCCTCCTTTCCCAGGACTGCTGACAGACCTTATTCCTCCATTTGCATCTAGACCTTGGGCAATTGGGAGGAAGCCAGAGGGAAGAGGGGCCACAGGCTGTCCAGCCTGAGGCCGAGAAACATTGCAGAGGGACATGGTTAAAATATACCTGGGGTGTTTGCTGTGGCTTGAGTTATTTGGTGTGGACAGCTGAGGACCAGTGGCTGTGGCCTTGTGGCACCAGAAGCCTCATTCGCTCTCAGGGGTATGAATCCTGGTAATGCTCCTCCAGCCACAGGTAAAGGGTCTGGGGTCTCTAAGTGTGGCAGAGGGGACCGGGCCTCTGGGAGTTTGGGCAGAGAGGGGTCCACACCTGCTGCCCATGAGAAGCCTACTCCCTGGACCGGTGGCCTCCCCTTATCCCGGCCACCCTGTGCCCTCAGCTGCAGCATCGTGCAGACCCACACCATGTCCCGCTGACACCTTTTCCAGCCTCCCGGAGCATACCACGCCTTCTGCGTGCCAGACCTGCCCACCTGGCTTCTACTGCAAGGAGGCTGGTCTCCAGGCCCCCAGTGGGCAGTGCCCAGCAGATGAGAGGCAGCAAAGACCTAGGGGTGTTGGCAAAGGAGATGCGGCTGGGAGTGGAGCTCCAGGGGCATAGTTCTCAGGGCACTGGGTTCCATGGCCCCCTGCTAGGACTAAACGTCCCAGGGTGGCAGGGAGGGGGAGTCCTGAGTGTTCCTCACTCCCGGCCAGGTTATTATTGTGACTCCAGTGCTGGGCCCATCCAGGACTTCAGCCTGTACCCCTGTCCTCAAGGCTACTACTGCCCCCTGGGCACATCTGTAGCCACACACCACAGCTGCCCACTGGGCACTAATGGCCCTCGGAAGGGGCTAAGGAGCATCGCTGAATGCCAGCCATGCCCTGCTGGGAAATTCTGTGCACGGGCAGGCCTCACTGCAGCAACAGGTATGTCCTCCGGGGCAGAAAAGTCGTTAGGCAGCAGGTGGGCTTGAGCGGTGGCTCCCAGACCAGGCTGAGGAGGAGACGCTTCAGGGGAAACACGTGGGCCTGGACCGCTGGACAGCATGGGGGTCAGGGCAGCTGGGGCTTGCTGGACTAGAAGGGGGACTGCATTTCCACTGCCTTCCCCAGACCCGCCTCAGAGAGCCAGGAGGTGTGGGGTTAGGCCCAGCTGTCTGGTTTTAGGAAGTTCTCCAGGTGATCCTGCCATCACCCAGAATTGGGAGTGTCTCATCACTGCACGCCTGCCTCAGAGCAGAAGTGTACCCCAGTCACCATTCTCAGCAGAGGCGCCTCCACCACCCCTCCCAGCACTGTGTTTAGGGTTCTCTCAGAGGATCTTTAGTGTCTCTGCCCTACCCCACACCCTTCCCCCCCTTAGCTGGTTCGGGGAAGCAGAAGAAGGGGGCCACTTTCTGGGGGTGTTTGGGCAGTTTCTGGGTAAAATGGCTGCAAATGATTTAATACATAAGGAAAATCCAGGCCTGAAAGTTGACAGTCTCTGAGGAGGGCAAATCTCAAACTCCCCCAGACCGCACACCTGCTTTGACCCAGGAGCTGAGTACTGAACAGAGGAGGGCCCGTTCAGGACCTTGCTGAACCAGGGCCCCGGTCTGCTAGGACTGGATTCAGGCCAGGGACTCCTACGGTCTGTGGCCATCGTGGGGGACGGGTGGGTGTGGGGAAAGGGTGAGGGGCCACGGTCCTCATGCTGTTCTCCAGTGAGGGGCATGGCAGGAACAGCTGACAAGGCATCCTCTCTCCTATGAGACTGTGCTGCAGGGCACTGGTGCAAGGCAGGAGCCACGAGCAAGGACCCTACCGATGGGGCACGGGGCCTCCTATGCCCCGCCGGGCACTACTGCCTCGAGGGTACCTCACCACTTCTGGGGCCTTGCCAACCACTGCAGGGCAGAAGGCCCACTGCCTTCCAGCTCTCTGCTAGTTAAAGGCGGGTCTCCACATGCTTTGAGCCCCTCTTCCAGCACAGGCCACAGGGCCCCTAAATGAAGGGCAGTGCTGAGTTGTATAGGGCTGAGCACAGGCCCCCTCTCCCCCGATGCCCTTCCCACTCTGCTCAACAGTCCTCACCTTCCCCCTCTCCAAGAACCCTCCTCCAGCCTGGATCTCAGGAAACCTCACTTGGGTGACCAGCCTTCCTCCTTGGCACCTCATGCCTCAATTACTCCCCACCCAGGATGTTTTTTAAAGGCCTGGGTGTTCCCCCCATCTTCGGTCCTCACCAGAGAGGGTGGCAAAAGTATTTCATTTACTCAGTGACGACTGCAGGACTGAACCGGTCCCTGCCCTCTGGAAGCTGAGACGAGGAGGCATTTCCTCCGTGGTCTGACTGTCCGGAGGGAGAGGCTCAGGGGACAGGAGCCCAGCCCAGACCAAGGTCTCCCTGGGGCCAGAGGGAGCTAGCAGTGCGCAGAGCCTCTTTCACCTGTCACTCCAACTTCTACAGGCGCCTCCGTCCCAGCCCGATGCCCCCCTGGAACCTGGTCTGAGGAAGGAAACAGAACCCCAGGAGGATGTCGAGACTGCTCTGGAGGGCAACTCTGCCCTGGTGGCCACCCGCCAATCTGGCCAGCCCCCTACCACCCAGGGTGGGCAAACACTTTGCCTCCTCTGACAGCAAGGGACACGTCCACAGAGTGAGGAGTTGGTTCCGTTTCAGGGTTTCTTACCAGAGAGCAAGAGGAGGAAATCCCTACTGGTCAGGGAGGAGCCACCCCCACTGGCCTACAGGCCACTTGTAGACCTGCAAAGGTCAGGCTGTGCTGAGTGCTGTGTGCTGGGATCTGACTGCTCTGCACAGGTCACTGGAAGGACACTGGTGTCCAGACTTGTGGCAGCACATCTCATCTCTGCCACCACCCCCCCTACCCCTCAGAAGAGCCAGGCTGACCCTCCGGGGGCCGGACTGGAGGGTGGGAGGACATGAGGTGGGAGGCTTCCAGAGCGAGCAGGGTAGGAAAGGTCCCAGGCCCATGCTTAAAGTCCATTTGCTGCCCATGGTTCCCTGCTGAGAGCACATATTTTTTCCAGCATTTCCTGCAGTGGAGGAACTGTCCTCGTCACCCCTATGGAGGGGCTTTCTGGGAGATCCTGCTCCCCAGGGCACTTCTGCCCTCCAGGAATGGCTGACCCCCCTCTGTGTCCTCCTGGCTCCTACGCCTCCAGCATCCACACAACGAAATGTCACATCTGTCCCAGTGGCCACTACTGTGTCCCAGGGCTGAGGCCACAGCTGTGTCTGAGAGGTTAGTGTCCTGCCAGCCCAGCGGAGGATCCAAAGCGGAAGGGAGGAGTCGGGGCAGTTGCCTACAGGGCAGTTATCTCCCCCCAGGCCCCTCAGGCAAAGGCTTGGGCTGTACATTATGATAATAAGTTTATGGAACATTTCCATTTCCTGGGCAGGAGTCCTGCAGCAAAGAGGCCCCAGCCCAGCACCCAGAGCTTTCCCTCCTCCGGCCTCCTCCAGGCTTCCTCCCCTTCTCTGCCTTCTCAGGCCCTAGTCTCGTCCCTGCCCCTTCACAGGCTTCTACTGCCCTGAAGGGACAGAGCTCAACTGGCAGCCCTGTCCCGCGGGCACCTATGGCCCTGTGCCTGGACTGAGCAGCCTGCAGGGATGTCGAGCCTGTGACGGGGGCAGGTTCTGCCCCAGGGCCAATGCCACAGAGGCTGGCGGGGAGTGCTGGGAGGGCTTCTTCTGCTCCAGAGCGTCCACCCGGCCCAACCCGGAGGCTGGCACTGAAGGTAATGGACCCCTCCCTGATGGATGTTGAGCCCCTGCCCCGTTTCCTGAGGCCCTCGACTGGGAGGCGAGGGGCAGATACAAAGCCCCCCCGTTCACTCACTGGTACACCCAGAGAGACTGAGGAGTCTGTTCTTTCCAGAGACCTGGCACCTGTCCTGGGCCTCTCGTGTTCCTGGGGGGAGGAACGCTGTGGCCCAGCAATGAACAGTGCCCTGGCATTGTTTCCTCCACTCACTGTCCATCCTCAGTGGGACCCCCAAGGACCACCACACCCCACACTGGCCAGGCCTGAGGAAGCTCACCTTAAGGGCCATGGTGAAGTGCCATGGTGGTGCATCTGAGTTGCTGGTGCACCAGTACCTACTGGTGCGGGGGGAGGTGGGGGCAGGGGAGCAAGCCACCAATCTCAGTTTCTGGGGTGTAGACCAGCCCAGGTACGTCACTTTGATAACCTTCCCAAGCAGTTCTCATGCGTGGCCGAGAGATTATTCCAGTGTTTTTAGTCTTCTAGGGACCAAGCGTCCTTTGAAAACTGATGGAATCTATGGACACACTTCCAGGAAAACATGTCCAGGGAAAACACCCAAAGCTTTTGTTACCAAATTAAGTCATATGGGCCCCAGCCTGGCCAAGGTTCTCTGCCTCAGCCAGGGAGGGTTCTGTTTCCATTCAGGTTCGAGTAGCCAATAACGAAATTGAATCTGAGATCGACACAGCCCAAGCTTCATTCAGTGGCCACAGAATAGAGAAGCGGGAACTAAGTTCATAGATCAGCTTCTCATCCACCTGAGGAGGGGTATTTGATAATAAAGAGAGAAGACTAAGGAAGGAGGAGTGAGGCTCATGAGGGGGAGGCAGATGCCTTCGTCCCCTGCGAAGGGGGCATGGCTTCCTGGGGGAGGCGGCACCACCCCCTTTTATCCTTGATGCCCAGTGACCTCCACTGTCAGCTGTGTCATTCAGTACACTGATGTAGTGAAGCCAGCGTGTGAGGAGGTCAGATGCCCTGCCATCTTGGTCGCAGCCGGGTTTTTTTGTTTGGAGCTTCCTTTCTTATCTCAGGACTCTTCAACTTAAAGATTTATGTTCACTCCTGCTAAAGGTGGGGGTTAGCATGTTTTGAGCAAAGACTTGGAACAGCTCTGGCAACACTTTCACTATGTTTTATGGAGTTCCTAGAGCTCTGAATCCAGGCCCCAAAGCCTATTGCCATCATCGGTGACCACCTGACTCCAAAGCGCCTGCTCTGTAAGATGTCCCCAGTCTCAAGTCCACAGTCTCCCACCTCTCTCCATTGCGATCAGTATCTTCTTGCCTCCTCACCTCTTTAAATGCTCTAAGAAAGCGTCATTCCCGCCACACTCTTGGGAACCTTTACTTTGGTTTCTGAAGGAGAATCTATTCCAGCTCTTACATGTTAACTTTAAAGAACCCACTAACATTAACCTCTTCTTCCTTTTCTTGTTCTTTATCCAGGAAGTTTCTTTGTGGGAACACCTGTATGGCAACTGATCTTCCCACACAGCGTCTTAGAATGTGACAGCAGCTATTTTCCTTCTCAGACAGACCTTGTATAATCAGCAACTATGTTAGTATCAAGAATGTTCACCTGAGCATTCTAAAGATCCTGTTTTTTTTTTTTCAGTAAATAGATTTGGCTGCTGAGCGGCATAATTTATTCTGTTTTCCCTTTGAAATATATTTAATCACAAACTAGAAGGTCAGATGGGCCTATATTTACAGACTGATAATTTCAGTCATTTCTAATTTATTTGGTTGTGTTTTTAAAAAACAAAAGAATGGTAGTCTAATGTATGCAAGAAATATTAACTGGGATTCAGAAGACTGATAATACCTGATCAGACACCCACATAAGATTGTTGATAAATGTATATAATAGAACTTTGTAAAACGTAGTGGGATTTTAATACTGTTACCCATCCCCACACCTCGCTTCATAATGCACAGAAAAGTATTGGTTACATTCATCAAGAAAATATACATAATCCAAAGACATATAGTTGAAAAAACACTTTATTATTAAAAGTTCTACATTTGTCAACATTGAAATTTCATTTTATGAGGTTAGTGAGAATACGCTGAGGGGGACATTGCTTTAATTCTGATCCACTAAATTGTAAACTAGTGAATACTTTGAATATATTCTTCAAACCATTTGTAATATATCAGAATCATGATAGGTTTTGACAAAGCAAAAGATGCAGACATCATCTTTGTTTTTTACCTTTGTGTTTGCCAATTATTTATCTTGCCTTTCCCCAGATTTTACTTGATTCATTCTGTTCAAATAATATACAATGAGACCAAGCCACAGGAACTCCAAACGCTCAGACTATGATTGCCAGCCAGTAAATAGGTTCTCTTTCAACTTCATTTAAATAACAGCTCCTGAATCTTCTTATAATGAAAGGAGCCTGAAATAAAAAGTTTGCTCTCTTTTACATGAAACACTCCTCCACACACATTTTAGTAAAACCAGCATCTCTAAATCATCCCTTTGATAATTATGGAATTAAACACAATTTCCAATTACACAAAAGAGAAATTATCTAACATAAGTGTAGGTTAAGTCAGTAATAGAGTTAATTAAAATGAGCACAGGTAGAAATAGCCTTGGGAGAGGGACAGAGCGGTCATTTCTCAAAGTGAAGAAATGAAAAGCCAAAGGGGAAGCACGGTAATAAAAAGAAAACCCAAGTAGGCTACAAATAGATATGTATCTAATTTAAGTCAATTTAAAAGCTAAATATTTTTTCCTGCCATCTCATTACATTAGTCAGATTTTCCGAAGAAGATCAGTTAATTCTGTGTCCTCTGAATGCATGAGCACTGTAGTCCTTCTCAGAAGTTATACTGATGAAATGATTGGGGAACACTTAGCATTAACCTTAAACTGTGCAGTTTATGTGCTTGATGTGAACTCTGTTAGCTGCATGTTGATGTTAATTTTTACCATAGCAGAACAGTTTGTTTTATGGTCTGTAGGTCTTTTAGAAAGTACTTAAAACTTCCTCTTGGTTGTTATCCGTAGTATCTAGAGATATGAACCTACTGCTGTCCTCATGTGTACTGTGTAGGATAGATGTACTTATGTACATATACTGATTTTGGTTTGGGTTTTACTCCCGTTTTCTCTATTTGACTGTAAACTTTGAGGACCAAGAGAGTGAGTTACCAAGTTATCATTTCATGTATGCTGAGGGATATATTTATCTGTGTAAACAAGCGGGAGCCTATTGCCATCATCGGTGACCACCTGATCTCTGTTATGGTGTTTGTAACTGCTTAGCTGTGTAGTGGTTTAAAGGGCTTTTCTCATGCTCTTGCTGGCCAGGGTTGGGTTGGAAAGGAGGGAGGCTTGGGTCGTCTGTCCAGCCCCGTCGTGGTGCTGTGTATGGGGATCATGCTCAGTGCCCTGCTCCTGACCTCAGTGCCCTGCTCCTGACCTCAGTGCCCTGCTCTTGACCCTGCCACCTCAGAAATGGCAGTTGGGTGTTTTGTGCATTTTACTGTTCATAACTCACTCCAACTGCCCCACGTCTGCAGTTTCTTTTGCCCCCTTGTGGTTTGCCTGTATCGTGTTGTTCGAGCTGCAGGCCTCAGCCTACAGCAGGAGATCCTAGGCCTCAGCCTGCTTAAAAGGCTAGAAGCGTTTATCAACCTGAGTTTAAACTGTACATGCTTTTCTCTAGAGCACTTTTACACAAACTCCCTTCCTATGCATCCTTTGTTCTAGGTACATGAATGTTAAGAGAGTCCCAAAGCCAGAGGTGAACTGCATACCCAGCAGAGAGGAGGGGACCGCTGAATCCGCAAAAATAAGAACCTTGCAACAATTTGTTACCCTTTATGTGATCTCTATGGAAAATAGCTCCACCCCTTGAACTCAAACCTTTACTATAAAACCCCCTGCCTTCTCTCCCTAGCAGGCCCACAGTCTTAGAGGCATTAGCCCACTGTGACCGGCTTTGCTTGGCAAAGAAGTAAAGCTGCCTTTTTTACTTCATCCAAAATAACTGTCCTCCAGTTTCAATTTGGTAAGAAGGGTATGGAGGCTGTGTTTTGGCAACATATATATATGGGGGGGGAGGTGTTTTTATTTTAATTCAAAATATGTTGTTTTAGGATATATGTTGCCAATTATGTATCTAATTACTTCTTGCTGCTATAAGGAATCCATAATATGTTCAATGTATGCATCTAATATTTGTATATTTATGTGTATGTATATATAGTATGTGCATATAAATAATAGAGAAATCTACATAAATAGAAAGATATCAATATCTGTGTGTGTGCATGTTCAGATTGTATAGTCAGGCCATTCAAGATGGCTGTCCTCTTGCTCTCTGTACATCCCCTGCTCGACCAGGCCCTGCTTCACTCACATGACTCCACTTAATTATAGGGCTTAATTAAACTGCCTGCCTGCCCCAGATGTTGGTTTCTCTGGTAACTGAGAGCCAATCTGACATCAATTACCCCTTAGACGGTAGCCTCCTCCTTCCCCAGGTGGCAAAGATAGCTGCCATGTCCTGCCTTCTGCTGTCCATGGTGGGGTGTTGGTCCAGGACCTTTGGTTCAGACGTGTAAAATCCCCTGTCCTTTAAACTGTTGATGTCTCTCTCACTGAGCTCTTTTCTTCTGTCTCAAGGCTGGGTAACTACGGGGCTTGCAGGCTTGTGGGATGCAGCCCAATAATCAATGAGCCGACCAGGAGGCCAGGGAAGCTCCCATGAGTGCCAAGAGGTTGGGACATAAGGACACAAAATGGAAAGTTGCTGGAGTAATCCCAAGGTGGCCGTCCACTAGTATGTGGGACCCTGTGGGACCTGTGGCAGCTAACATTTCTCTTCCATTGTATCAGTAATATTCTTTAACCTCAGAGCGTCTTTCCATTTTAAAAGCTTGTGGCTCGTCTGATTGCATGGGGGTGACTGGGGAATACAGACAAAAACACAAGGCCTGGATTATCTATGAAATGCAAGCATGCCCCTAACCCACCACCTTTAAACAGTTAAAGACATAAGTTTTATTTTCAGAACAGGCTTGTGAACCAGTTAACCAGAAGGGTTTGGTTGGGGCTTGTGGCAACAGCAAAATAATAAGAGTACCATTGGGCTTCTGGTCCCAGCTATGGCAGGGGACAGAGCAATGATGCAGTGTGATGGAACAACAGCTGTATGCAGTCTACAGGGCATTATAACAGGTGGAAGACATTACAAAAGGCCTATCCAAGTCATCAGGC
The DNA here is from genome assembly GCF_048564905.1 of Vicugna pacos. Taxonomy (NCBI): domain Eukaryota; kingdom Metazoa; phylum Chordata; class Mammalia; order Artiodactyla; family Camelidae; genus Vicugna; species Vicugna pacos. The sequence goes on along the minus strand of NW_027328742.1, from coordinate 10,480,439 downwards.
AACACAACACAAAAAAACCCACTTTACCCATCCTGTGGTTTAGTAATGGGCCAATAAAATGACATACACTGGCATTTCCACCTGCCCTACAGCCCCCCTGCTGCCAGGCTAATGAACAGAATGAACGGACTACTTAACAACCACTAAGACAGGAAGTCTTCTCTCACAACATGTGTACCAGCAGGCTAACTCAAGCCCTAGGAACTATAACTGAACATCCCAGGAGCATCATCCCAGTGCTTACACCGTGTCCGCCCAGAAGCAACTGGTCAACACAATCCGAGTTCAACTATTGACCACCAAAGGATGGACGGACTATTGCCAACCATCAGTCAGGACAATGACTCACTTTTGCCCTTGCCACAGGGTCTACCCCCCCCCCAGGGGAACACATTATAAAATGGCCCTGGGACTGGCAGGCAAGTCCCCAGTGGTTTGCGTTTACCACCCTGTGGTGAATAGGGTTTGAAAGGGATTTACAGAGTTTACCTGTCTTCGACCCGTCCCCACCTAAAACTACAAGGTAGTTAGTCCAGGTAGCCTGCTGGAGAAAGGCACCACGATGTTAACCTTGCGGTCGGCTGTTACACCGCCTTGCCAGTATTCAGCACCAGCTGCGGGGACTCAGGGTGGGCAGGCAGTGTGTTACTGCAGATCAGGACAAACCACAGGCAGGGGCGCTGTTACCTCAGAATGCTGTTACTGCTTGTGTTTTATTTAATGGCCATGATCTTCCCTGTGTTGTGTCTGCTAAACATCTTACATTTTGTCCTCAGTCTGAGCGAAGGGAATCTGTTTTGGACCATGAACAATGGTGGCCTCACTGAGAAAGGAGTTTGATTGCTGGGTCTACAGTGAGATGCTGTTGTCCTCCTCTGGAACTACCCGATAAGCACCTGGCTCAAAGTTTGCCCACCTCTTGGACTCTTGATACTCTTTAGCTGTCTATATTGCCTTTGTGGTATTTGGTTGCAGTGCACCTGTACACCCCTGACTCCAGGGATATCAGCGAAGAAGGGCAGATCAAGATTGTAAGGGTCATGCGGGGTGTGTAGGGATGGAGTTCTAGTCAGGCCATTCAGGATGACCTCTTGCTCTCCGTACGTCCCCTGCTTGACAAGGCCTGTACTCACATGACTATCCAGGCCCCTTAAATACAGGGCTTAATTAGCAACTGCCTGCCTGCCCCAGCTGCTGGTTTCCCTGGTAACTAATGAGCCAACCTGAAGTCAATTCCCCCTAAATGGTAGCCGCCTCCCCAGAGTAGTGAAGATTGTTGCCTGCTGTCTTCCATCTATGGTGGGGTGTTGGTCCAGGACCTTTGTTTCAGACCTGTCAGACCCCCTGTCCAGTAGGCTGTTGATGTGGCAGTCACTGGGTTTTTCTGTCCCATAGGCTGTTGATGTGGCGGTCGCTGGGTTTTTCTCCTGTCTTGAGGCTGAGCAGCCACAAGGCTTGCAGGCCTGTGGGGTGCAGCCCAGCACAGATAGTCAAGAGGATGAGGAACATAAAAAAACAGTAAACCAAAAGATACTTGGCAGTTTAAGGAGTGCAATTTATTTTAAATAGAGGATTAATTAAAACATTTTTTCATCATAGATGAATGGGTACTTATGGCTTGTAATAAAATGCAAAAAAGTGCTGGGTCTAAAACGACTTCAAGGAAAATAAAATTAGTGTGCCCTAAAAACTGTTCGAGGGAACAAAGCCTTCTGTGTTGACAACGACCTGATGTTGTAGAGAGTTAGAATAAAATTGGTTTATAAATTATGAGACTGGAGATCATAGAGGTTTTCCTACATTTTTCTATTGTCATACGGTTGTAACTTTCACACTTAGGCCTTTAACTAAAAGTAGATTCTATTTTTGTAAGTAATATAAGATGGTAAGTCATTTTTTTGACATCAGCTTAAAGGAACATTTTTATAACAGCATGTGTGTAATTCAGTTTACCCAGATAATACATTATATACCATATATGTTTCTATCTACTATGTGTGTATGTAAAATTTAAAAAGCAAACTTTAAAATTATATACAATTATTTAATATGTTTGCTTGGTTAAATTAATTCCAGGTTCAATTCTTTCACTTGTGTCTGAAACAAGCTTGAACAACAGAGGTTATATGAAATATTTCTCAGGTGATACCATATTAAAATATATTTTGTCTGCCATTGTGTCACCAGACCTGTCAGAAAAAAGATACTGAGAAAATAATTAGAAGTCTATGGTAATAGTCTTAGTCTTGAGATGAAATAAGCTTTATAGACGGAGTTGACTATTCGTATTTCTAATTTACAGATAAGAAAACTAAGGCTTATTAGTGCTAAGTAACTTTTGCTGAAATTTCATTTAGTGAGGAGAATATCTAAGATTTATATGTCGCTCCATTGGTCTACTCTTAAATTCAGGCTTCATCCACTAAACCAGGAGTCTGTAGACTTTTTCTCAAAAGGACCATATATAAATATTTAAAGCTTTGCAGCCCATATTGTGTGTCTGTTGCAACTGCTGTAGACAACATGTAAAGAAATAAGCATGGCTGTGTTCCAATACAATGGTATTTATAGACATAATTCTTGTTGCATAAAGTTTTCACACCATGAAATATTATTCTTCCCTCAGTTTTTTTCAGCTATTTGAAATATTTGAAAATTCTTTGCTTACATGCTCTACAGAAACAGGAGGCAGACTGGGTTTTGCCCACAGTCTAATTTTTCAGCCTCTGCACTAAACCATTTTAAACTTAGGCCGTCAGACAAGGGTTGAAGTTTGTATTTCCACTGTGAAATGCTGCAATGAGGTCATTTTACCTTAAGAGTGTAGATGAAGTGGTTTTTTTATGGCATCTAAAATAGATACCTAGTAG